>NC_084635.1:20473198-20560698 GCF_033978795.1 Nerophis ophidion
TTCCGACTCAGCTCCTTCTTCACCACAACGGATCGATACAACGTCCGCATTACTGAAGACGCCGCACCAATCCGCCTGTCGATCTCACAATCCACTCTTCCCTCACTCGTGAACAAGACTCCTAGGTACTTGAACTCCTCCACTTGGGGCAGGATCTCCTCCCCAACCCGGAGATGGCACTCCACCCTTTTCCGGGCGAGAACCATGGACTCGGACTTGGAGGTGCTTATTCTCCTTCCAGTCCCTTCACACTCGGTTACGAACACATCCAGTGAGAGCTGAAGAACCAGGCCAGATGAAGCCATCAGGACCACATCATCTGCAAAAAGCAGAGACCTGATCCCGCAACCACCAAACCGGAACCCCTTGACTGCGCCTAGAAATTCGGTCCATAAAAGTTATGAACAGAATCTGTGCCAAAGGGCAGCCTTGGCGGAGTCCCAACCTCACAGGAAACTTTTTCGACTTACTGCCGGCAATGCATACCAAGCTCTGACACTGATCGTACAGGGAGCGAACCGCCCCAATCAGAGAGTATGGGGTATCGGACTGTCTCCTCTTTCAGGTCATGACAAATACAAGTGTTTATGACAAAAATGATATACTCAATTATTTTTTGTAAACATTAGTCCTACTGTGGCTGAGCAAAAATTAAATTGATAATACATTGGGGAAAAACGGTATTAATTAATGAATTAATTAATGTTGATATTGTTTTTCTTGATGAAGTGGACAAGATTTAAATATTGTGCAACGGTGTCCAAATAATGCCTGCAGCCATGTAGACATGAACATAAAGACCATCATGGATTTAGTTATTAAACCATTTACATCTGTAATTTGTCATTCATGAAAGGAACATTTCCAGATCGTATGAAAACTGTTAAAATACACCAAAGAAAGAAATACCGTACGCATGAGTACACCAATTATAGACCAATATCACTGTGTCCACATTTCCCAAAGATCTTAGAGAAATTGTTTGTTGTTAGGTTAAATAAATGTATCGATACAAATAATACAGTATTTCAGGCAACAGTCAATATGGGTTCCATTCTAATCACTCAACTGCAACAGCAATAATTGATTTGGCAGTGTAAGGACGTGGACTTTGGTGCAACTTGCTGCGTGGCTTTCGCAGCTTGCTGCAAGGGTTGTTTTCCTGGAATGCAAACGGACTAGACAGGACATGTCTTGAAGGTAAAAACATGATTTTAATTTCAACTCAAAAGCTACAAACAAAAGGTGCCCACAGTGGAGGCACAAAACTTAATGCAGGGAACAAAACTAACACAAATGCAGAACTGTGAACATGAAACAAAAACACTTACGGTGACGGGAACTATGGCATGGACCGAATGAACACAAGAGATCCAACATGGGCAGAGCAAGAGATATATGATTTCATTAGAGTAATGTCGCGAGGTTAACTACCTGGCAAGTACAGGCTTAAATAGTGACATGATTAACAACAGCTGCGTGAGTTCACACAAATGAGGGAGATGAAACTGATGAATTGTCATGGAAACTAAAACAAACCCGGGTGCGCAAAAACTGGAACTAATGGAGTCAAAAACAAACAAAACATGATCACGAGACATGACAGGCAGAAGGAATTTCAACTGCAGTAGGTTAAAAAAACAATATTCATAAGTATTATTGTAGATATTTAAAAATAATTTGATACGCTTGATAAAATAATTATTATTGGACACATTATATAAGAATGGAAAAAGAAGAGTGGGTTCTAACTTACTTGAAAGACAAAAAACAGTTATGTAGAAGTTAACAAAAGGAAATCTGCTGTATTGTACATAATATTAGTTGTAGAGAACCCTAACGATCAGTCCTTGGACCTATACTGTTTTGTATGTATGCCAATGATATTTCTCTGGTTTCTAAACTGTGAGTGTATTTTATTTGCAGATGACATATCTTTCTTTTATTCAGGACACAATATTAAAGATGTGTTGAAGGTGGTTGAAAAATAATACATCAAAATTATAAGATGGTTTGATGTCAATAGGTTATCCATAAATACGAGTAAAACTAAGCTTATTATTTTTTGTAGTAGTAAGAAAGGTCTGGATACCTCATTATACAGTATGTCGAAGTAGTTGAGATTTAAAGAACAAAATACATTTAATTTTGTGTGATATGATTGATGAAAATGTGTCATGGAAATGACATACATTATTCAAAGGTCAAATATCTAAAACTATTGCTGTTTTACATAATATGAAGGAATTGCTAAATAAAACAAAATTGTATACTTTGTATAATTCACTGATTGTTCCATATCAAACATACTACGTTAAAGTGTGGGGTCGTTCCTGTAAAACATATTTAAATACTGTAGAATCTTATCTTCCTTTTAAAGACAAGAGTTGTAAGACTCATTAGTGGAAATGCATACACAGAACCCACTAAGCCAATATTCAAACAGTCAAACTAATTGAAATTTGATGTACTGGTAAAGTACACTTTTGTGAAAATATTGTACAAAGCACATATATAAAACAACAAAACAAACAACATTCAAAGTGGATTTGATAAAAGAGAAAGTAACTAAAATCTAAAAGGAACTAAGATTTTTTTTTAATCTAGTCTTCAAACAGTGACAATGGAAGGAAGCATTTAAATCAAAGGTGTGAACAAAGTTTGAAAGTGGAATAAAACAATGTAAATCAAATACATTAGGTATTTGATTTATTTAGTATTTAGGATGTAGTGTGTCTCCCATAACAACGTGACCTCAGACTATGTTAAGGTGACGTGTGGAGTTCCCCAGGGTTCGGTCCTTGGCCCTGCAGATTTCTAGGGGACATCATACGCAAATACGGTGTTAGCTTTCACTGTTATGCTGATGACACCCAACTTTACAAGCCACTAAAGCTGACCAACACGCCGGATTGTAGTCAGCTGGAGGCGTGTCTTAATGAAATTAAACAATGGATGTCCGCTAACTTTTTGCAACTCAATGCCAAAAAAACGGAAATGCTGATTATTGGTCCTGCTAGACACCGACCTCTATTTAATCATACAATCGTTTGAGTCACACATTAAAAGCATTACTAAAACAGCCTTCTTTCATCGCCGTAATATCGCAAAAATTCGCTCCATTTTGTCCCCTAATGACGCTGAGATCATTATCCATGCGTTTGTTTTTCGTCTCGTCTCGATTACTGTAATGTATTATTTTCGGGTGTCCCCATGTCTAGCATTAAACGATTACAGTTGGTACAAAATGCGGCTGCTAAACTTTTGACAATAACAAAAATGTTTGTTCATATTACGCCTATACTGGCTTTCTGTGCACTTAAGATGTGACTTTAAGGTTTTACTACTTACGTATAAAATACTACAAGGTCTAGCTCCAGCCTATCTTGCCGATTGTATTGTACCATATGTACCGGCAAGAAATCTGCATTCAAAGGACTCCGGCTTATTAGTGATCCCAGAGCCCAAAAAAAGTTTGTTCGGGCTCCAGTACTCTGGAATGCCCAGTTCGAGATGCTACCTCAGTAGAAGCATTTAAGTCTCATCTTAAAACTCATTTGTATACTCTAGCCTTTAAGACCCCCTTTTAGACCAGTTGATCTGCCGTTTCTTTTCTTTTTCTCTTCTGTCCCCCCCTCCCTTGTGGAGGGGTCGGTCTGGTGGCCATGGATGAAATACTGGCTGTCCAGAGTCGGGACCCAGGTTGGACCGCTCGTCCAATAAAAATAAAAAAAACAACAAAAGCTGTTATTTGGCATATTTACCAATTGTTTTAGTACTGTATGCTGTGAGTAAACCAATTTTTAAAATGTGTAAACAAAATTCGAAATGTGTGCATTATAGAACAAACTGGTTATTATAGAACAAGGCTTCTGTTAATGTATCACTAAAATTGTAAGGATACCTGATTTATTATTCATTATTATTATTGATGATATGATTACAAGTCATTACATATTCCTTAACAGACCTTTAAACGTAATGATATTGGAAAAAAATCAGGGCTGCACAGTGGTGTAGTGTTTATCGCCTCTGCTTTAGGACCTCATGCGATCCGGGTTCGAATTTCTCTGCTGTCTGTTCTTTTTGCAGTTATTGAGTAATGACGTACTGAGTAATGGCATATTTATATATTGAAGGTGTCTGTGAATAGTCTCATTCATCCATGTCATGTTACTCTCTGGAAATTGAATTAATCTGAACTGGACTGCTTAGGTTGTCTTAGAAGACGTTTCACCTCTTATCCTCGCAGGCTTAATCCGTTCATGCTCAAAAACTAAAATTGGTAGCTCTAGTTCGGGGGGATGGTGCAGGATCCAAAGTGGCAGAGGTTTCGTATCTTAACGACGCAACCACTTATAGTACATGCACATCTTCAGTTTGCTATTTAGCGCATGTTTGTTCCAAATACTTTGGACGCTGCACCATCCCCTCAGACTGGAGCTGTCTTTTGCAGTCTTTGAGTATGAACTGATGAAGCCTGCTAGTGTAAGAGGTGAAACGCTTTCTAAGAAAACCTCAACAATCCCCTCAGACTAGAGCTGTCATTTGCACTCTTTGAGTATAACCTGATGCAGCCTACTAGCGAAACAGGCAAAACGTTTTCTAAGACAAACTGAACTGTCTAGTTGCGAATGACTCAATGCCCTAAGAATTATATATTCCGCATCAACACAAACACACAATTGGATCTGATTTTCAAGTTTGTGTGTTCTTTTCCGTGATTTGGCACGTTTTTTTAGGTACTCCTGCTTCTCATTGATATAATGTTAGTGAAAATGTCTCATGAGTCCTGCGAATGATGAGCGACCAGCCCCTTTGTCTTTAGTCAGCTGGGATAGGCTTCAGCTCACTCATTACCCGAATGAGGACAAGTGGTTTAGAAAATGGAGGATGAAAGCAAAAATAACGCAACTACAGTTTAAGGAGAGATTTCAAGCTGCATGCTCCTTCCCAATAGTCCATCAGTCACTTTCAGTTTTAGTACCTTTTTAGAAACTGCTGGCATTCCAATAGACAAACCACATTGGTTTCAACAGAATTTACGAGTAAACTTCAGGCATATTGCAAACAAAGACCTAACATTACGAATCAAATGATTTGTCATTTGTCAAATGTGGGTCACTCATCACTTCAATGAAAGTCCATCCATCCATCCATTATCTACCGCTTATTCCCATTTGGGTAGCGGAGGGCGCTGGCGCCTATCTCAGCTACAATCGGGCGGAAGGCGGGGTACACCCTGGACAAGTCGCCACCTCATCGCAGGGCCAACACAGATAGACAGACAACATTCACACTCACATTCAAACACTAGGGCCAATTTAGTGTTGCCAATCAACCTATCCCCACGTGCATGTCTTTGGAAGTGGGAGGAAGCCGGAGTACCCGGAGGGAACCCACGCATTCACGGGGAGAACATGAAAACTCCACACAGGAAGATCCCGAGCCTGGATTTGAACCCAGGACTGCAGGAACTTCGTATTGTGAGGCAGACGCACTAACCCCTCTTCCACCGTGAAGCCCCTCAATGAAAGTCATCAATGATAAATTAATGTACATGATGGCACATGTAAAAGAAGCATTAAAGAAGTATATCTTTCTTCGGTTTGTGTTTAAATTCCCCAACCTATCCATCTGTTCATCAATTTTTAATGCTTATCTTGTACGATGTCACTGGGAACTGTTTTTCGGATAAAAGGTAGACTGAACTGTACTGGTAACCAATCGATCACAGTATAGAGACAGACTGTTACGTCTGTGAGGCATAGTGCTGCCAAAATTTGTCCCCTCGTGGATGCGTCGAAATTGTACACAGCAAAGGTATGATTAACTGATGTATTTAACAAATGAGCTATGAACAAAAAATACTTGAGCTAAGCATAAAGGCAAACAAAAGTGCTAGCATCGAAGGCTAGGAAGGCAAACAGCAAAACTAAACTTGGCCTGAAGGCACAAACAGGAAAAACAAACACAATTAGCATGAGAGCTAAGAATAAACAGAAACGTAGCACGAGGGCTAGCGAGTAGAAATGTGTAGAGTCAATCATGAATAGTTGCGTGAAAGCAAACTGAATAGCAGACGTACCGTTGCATGAAAACAAATTTGGATCCCAGAATGATTAACAAAAAGAGGCAGGCTTATATAAGGGCGGTGATAACTAATAACAGGTGTGCGGGACCCGAGAGTAGCAGGTGTAACTAATGAGAAACCATGGTGACAAACTAAACAGGAAATAAACAGTCAAATGACGGAGAGATACAAAAATAGAACAATAAACAATAATATTTGGAGATCCGAAAAGCAGATCTCAACACAGACAACCATTCGCAAATCAACCACCGGTCACATCATCAGCGACCGAAGTAGAAAACAAACAAAATCATTAACTTTTGATGGGGAAAAAACACCTCTATTAATCAACAGACAACTCAACAACTCCATGGTATGAGAAGAAACATGTTGTTACTTACGAAGTGCATGCCACTCATCCTGTCGTATGGTCTTCGTGATGTTTACGGATAAGTTTCGTGGAAGGATGGACGAAGTGTAGTGATACTTTACTGGGGTACATCTTTGAATGATCCCTGGTGAAAGAAAGTACAAATATCCACATGATCATGGGAACATGACTGAGTCCTGAATTCAGGACGATAAAAAGTGCAGAAATGAAGTACAGCTCTGTAGGATTGTACATTAATCTCTAAATTGGTTGAAAAGTGTTGAACTGTCTAAGGAGATAATAACTGAGGGGTTTATAGTTGGTCTTTTAGCTCCCAAAATGATTGTCAGCAGTTTTTTGTAAAAGCTAAGCTCTACTGCCAGACTTTGCTTTGCTTCTTTCTGGGAGTTGTCTTAGTAATATCAACAACTTAGGTTGTCAGCTTTTTTACTTAATTAAGCTTTTCAAGGCTGCCACTGAAAACACGGAATGTGTTTGTTTCTTTTAACTTCAAGTGTGTTTTTGAGCCATTACTGTAAGAGACACACAACATTATTACACGGTAAGAGCCCAAGGAATATGAACTCTTCTTTATGAACAGTAACAATACAGAGTGTCGTTTACAATACTCAGTTTATGACTTTTTCATTTCATACCACCAATTCCATGTTTTGCAATAATGTTTTGATTACCCTACACCAGTTATATCCTTATGATTTGTAGCTACAATCGAACATCTTTTTGGTTAGTACGCCGTTTGTGTACTAACTTTGTGACTGTCAAGCCTCTCAGGTCAATTAGGATATGTCAACAATTGTGTTTGGTACTCTGGTCCTGAATCAAGAGCTAAAAAAAATGTAGCTTAGCGTTCATATTGGTATTTTCAGCATTTTATCATCAAATTTGCTAGTGTTGTTAATTAGATTAACTGTGTGGTATGTATTGTTATGTACGTGTTTTCAAACAAAATAAAGTAGTTATTGCACGATAACTAATCAAAAGCAAAAACTAAGTTTTGTCATGATCCATGGTCCGGATCATGTTTTTGTATTTTCTGCTAGTTTTGGACTCCATTAGTTCCTGTTTTTGTGCACCCTTGTTTCTTTAAGTTTCCATGACGGCTCCATTAGTTCCTCTTTGCACTTCCTTGTTTGTTTTGTCACCTTTGGTTACTCATTGTGTTCACCTGTCTCTGATTAGTGCTCGCCCGCTTGCCTGCTAATCAGGCAGAATTTAAGCTCGTCTTTGCCAGTCAATCACCCTGGCGTCATTGTTCGTTTCATGCTCTGTTCTTGCCACAGTAAGTCTTATTTGTTTCATGCAATGCCAAGTAAGTTTTTTTTTTTTTTTATTCATGCTGTAGTTAGCTACTTTTGTTTCATGTCCATAGTTCAGTCTAAGTGTTAGTTTTGTAGTTTTGTTTTCTGTGTCAAGTTGTGCTTTCGCCTTGTGCCCATTTTTGTTTTCACTTTTTTTGAGATTTAAAGATTAAATCATGTTTTTAACTGCACGCCATGTCCCGACTAGTCCGACAAGTTGGCTTCAGGGCCGTACTTAGGTTTTGACCAATATCAAGGTCAAAAATTGGCTGTCCAAGTGAGGCTTTGAAAGACTGAAGGAAAGGCTGAAATCATTGGTATCCCAGCACCATATGAATGATAAAAGCTTTCATTGAGGTAGAACTATCATATGTTATATTATCCAACATCTTTGCGAATCAGCATGATTTTGTAAGAGTCCATTTTTTTAATTGTATGCTGAAATTTAGCTTACTAAACCATTTTAACAGCATTAATACATAAGTTTAAAAACAATACCAAATTTTCTACCACGATCGGAATTCGAAAACAAAGACCTTCTTCTCTGCAAAGGAAGTACTAATGACATGCACCTACCGTAAGTGAGGGCAGAACATTTGTCTTCATATTCTAATCAGTGACAGTGCATGACATATCCAGGAATATGTTTGGGCTAAAATTGTATACGAAGCGCCTTGTCAGTCATTAATTTAAATTTTAATGCGCTTTTTCATGCAAACGATCGTGAAGACCTACGCAGAGCGCGTGTTCGCATTTATGGCGGGGCAATATTCGGCTGACATGACAACATTATTATACCGACAGCGTTTCCCATCAATTTCATTCATTTCAAACCAACATTATTTACATCAGTATGATTTATTGTTAATGTTACGTTGACAACATATTTCGGATCGGATAATGTTTAAAGTAAAATTAGACTTCATTGCTTTACATTGTTGAAGCTGTAGCGGGCTCTGCATGACCAAAGATTGGATATGGAGAGAGGATGATGTACCATATGACGTTGTACTGTGCACACGGTTTGCTGCAAAAAGTAGATTTGTAGTCAGTTATATCATCTTCCTTTTTTCACTTAAAAGAAACATGACCTCGGTTACCTATATGGTAATTACGGCCGTGTATGGCTGCTATTTAAATAATTTGGGTTTTGCACTCAAAGCCTTCCCGTATCCAGACACTTACTCTCTGAGTTGGTAAAGAACAACAAAAACAACCCCAAAAAAGGTTGTGTTCTAATCATGGCAGACTTGGTGATGGACAACAAATATAATTAATTTTGGACAAATGAGGATTCGCAACCTTATCTTTTTGAAGTAGAATAAATGGATGATAGAAGCCAGCAGAAAGAAGAGGGTGATAAGTTGGGGGCAGACTGGGGAGTGAGGGCGGCGTGAAACGAAGCTGCAAATGTCGAATTTGGAGCCGAGCTATTTAGACATAAATGGCGTGCTTACCCCAAATAAACCAGACAAAACGTCCCTAGCCAACAGGACCAAACGCTCAACTGTTCAGAGTGAGTCACATTTAAATATTGATCATGATACACGCAGCACATCAAGTGTGTTATTACAACTACAGTACATATGCTCTCTGGCAAGCTGTGTACAAACACAAAATGAAATGTGGGATAATACTTTACAGATACTGTTATATGATTTTTCATGTTTTTCAGTCAGTAAAGATTGATGTTCTATCAAAGTGTGTTGTGCATTACAAACTCAAACGTGTTTCGTGCTGACGTTAAAGCTATCTTATAACTTTACAAAGTAAGCTTTTACGGCTAATGCCGATGTGTTACTACGCTAGAAAAAGAGTTCCTTCGTATACAAAAACAATGTCGCCACAGCGTGGTTATTACGCAGGTAACGGAATGTAAAGTAAGTAATGGTGACAGTTTTTTAATGAATTTTTTAAATGATTTTGAGGTAGAATTGATTGCTCCCAGTAACTACATTGCAAGCCACCTAAAACCAGACGATTCTACATGATATAATTAAAAAAAAATCTTCTGTCGTTTTATCTCTAATAATGATTGTGAACGATTGGCAAAATCCCCCAAAAAGGGCAGTTCCCCTTTAATGCAACTAAACATAGCACACCACCATGGCAAAATCAAAGCGCCACACCTTAAAACTAAGTTGTTGTTTTTTAGCGTGAAAACAAACTTAAGTAATCTAATGTATTGTAGCCTCCAGAAGAAGTCAAAAGTCTGCTGCTATTTCTAACTTGTATTGCCAATTTTATGCTAATAAAAGACCTAATTGTAACACATGTTACCCTTCCATCGTTTTTTGAATAAATCGCGATTCCTATTTGGAACGATTCTTAATCGATTAAAAAAAAAATGTAATTGTTGCTTTTTTTTAAAAAAGGATCTACAAAATGTAAATGTATAAAGAGAACAGTGGTGGCTTTTAAGGGGAAAAAGTGCCATTGGAGCAGAAGAGTGAAGCAGATGGATTATATTTATATAGCGCTGTTATTTTCCAAAGACTCAAAGTGCTTTATATAGTGAAGCCCATTATCTAAATCTTTAAACTTACATTTAAACCAGTGTAGGTGGCACTAGCAGCAGGTGGGAAAAGTGTCTTGCCGAAGGACGCAATGGCAGTGACTTGGACGACGGAAGCCAGAATCGAACCTGGAACCCTCCAGTTACTGGCACGGCCGCTCTACTAACCAAGCCACAGCGCTCTGGTTGTAATGTCATGCTTGCTGCAGTTCGCTGTGTGTAGCTGACATCCAGGGACAGATGTAGGGTCTCTAAACATGAGGTAGTACTCTAAAAACACCAAAAAAAGATTCTACAATTTTCGCTAGTCATTTTCACTTATTGTGCAATATGCTGCAACAATTGATATAAACGATTTAATAAAAAACATATATGTTAATACTAATTAAAGAGGTGGGGGAAATAATTGATTTCTAGATGCGTCGCAATTAGTACATGGACAATAATACAATATTCTAGTAAACGACAATAATCGATAATCGATGTATTTATTGTAAATAAAGTAATACAGACAGTTCTAAAATTCGGCTGACTGCAATAAGCTACCTCACCGAGATATCCAACCAACTCCTTTATCATAGGGCACTTATGTTCCAGTTTTACTCACATTTCCATGAATTAAAAAAATGTGATGTGAATTTCTTTTTACAAGTGCACTGTTTTTAAAAGTTGCAAGTGATTAACGCTTATCTAGTAAAAACTGCATCAATATACCTAAATTAAAGATGCATCAATAAAACATTTTTATTTGAATCTTAGCTCTGAATCATAATAAAAATCAAATCGTGAGGTGCCCAAAGATTCCCAACTCTAACAAAATTAATAGTACAGATTTGTTCTTAAATGTATGTATTAGGGCTGTGAAACGAAAATATTTAATCGCGATTAATCTCATTGTTAATAGTGATTAATGTGATATATATCATTTTTCATCATGAATAAGTGTACCCTAGACAAATAATTTTGAAGTTTTAACACCATGAACGGACAAATAATTTGCTTTAAATAAATATGTTTTAAACATTATGCTTTTTTTAAACAGACAATAAAGAAAAAACTGCCTACTGTGCGTTGGTGTCTTGTCAGATTTTGTATTTTGTGGAAATACAGTATTTCTATTCCCGCTCTAGGAACACTTGCATTCAGAGGAGGAGCTACCATGTTTAGATAACAGTTTCACACATAAATAACACAAAATATTGATTGTTATGATCATGCTTTCATTGTCAAAGATGTTTTTGTAATATCTATCCATCCAATTTTTACCGCTTGTCCCTTTTGCGGTTCATGGGGGGGATGGAGCCTATCCCAGCTGCAGTCTGTGATATTTGTACCTGCATTAATGTTTCTGATAGTTTTAATGGTTTTCATATTTCTGCAAGGCAATGTTTCAACCTTCTTTATTAATTAATAAAACGTAACATTCAGCCTGCTAATTATACTGTAAATGAGGACTCAACCAGAACATGTTATAAAAGAATTTACACAATATTTCAGCTAGTCAGATTTATTTATTTTTAATTTTATTTATTTTCTTTAAGTATTAAACTACAAATCGAAGTGAAGCAAATACTTTACATTGACATTACAGAGTACAGTACTAGGAACCGAGCTGATTATAAGTGAAGTGAAGTATATTTATATAGCGCTTTTCTTTAGGGACTCAAAGTGCTTTACATAGTGAAAACCCAATATCTAAGTTACATTTAAACCAGTGTGGGTGTCACTGGGAGCAGGTGGGTAAAGTATCTTGCCCAAGGACACAACGGCAGTGACTAGGATGGCGGAAGCGGGAATCGAACCTGCAACCCTCAAGTTGCTGGCACGGCCGCTCTACCGACCGAGCTATGCCACCCCATAATAACTGTTGATAGTTAAAATGCAAAGCTAACGTATTCTTATACAGTAGGCTTTTTACTTGTAGCAGATGTAGAGGATGATAATTGTCAACAAATATTATCGACATGTCTTCCCCCGTGTTCTTAGCTGCAGCTGAGTCGCTAAATGTGCCAAATGCAAGAGTTGCAGCCGTACATCTATAACTAGGCTCCACTCTTCAGCCATGAGAAAAATCATGTTGTTTTAAGAGGTGCTTCCTCAGATTGGAAGTATTCCCGCCAAAAGCAGCGAGCGTAATCTGCATCGACATCGCATTTGATGCCACATTTTACAGCGTTCTCTATTTGGCATGGTTGGGTTTTTTTCACAAAACATTGATTGGTTGCAAGATTACCAAGAGCATGTCTGCTTCGAAATCGGCTGTTTTCCTCACAACTGCAAGCAAGTGCTCACTACTCGCCAAAAAAAAAAAGTACGGGATCCGGTGCCCAACCCTCGAGACAAAGCATCAGAGGTGGGTGGAGTAGCCAGAAATTGTACTTAAGTAAGAGAAGTGTTACTTTAGAGATGTATTACTCAAGTAAAAGTAAGGAGTAGTCACCCAAATATTTACTTGAGTAAAAGTATGTTGTGAAAAAACTACTCTAGTACTGAGTAACTGATGAGTAAGATGTTCGTTTAATGATGACGGCAACAAATAATGCACAAAAACATAAATATAGCAATGAACAAATTCAGAACCAGGACTATCTCTTAAGCAATTAAAACAATAATATATATTAAATAATATATATTTGGTTTTACACTGTATTGAAAAAAATTTGAAAATTAATTTTACCTTTTCAACCTAAGTTTGTCTAAGTTTTATATTCATAAATGTAAGTTTCTCAATACCCGACCTGTTTTTTGTGCCTTTAAAAAAGATTTACAACTCCACATTAAAACACTCTCTACCTCTAACAACCAAAATGCTGTGAAAACAATGATGCTGTGTTCCAAATTTAAGTTATTTACTGAGATTGAGTGAGCCTACGGCTTTGCACTATGTTTACTTTTTTTTTTTTGCATTCTATTTTAGTTACTTTGAATTTACAACCCCCTGGCGATGTTTTGTACGGTCTTTATACTGTTTTGTACTGTTTTTGTACATACTTTTATTATTATTTTCAACTGTTTGTAAATGTTGAAATTTATAAATAAAGGTTTATAAAAAAAAGTGCAGTTAATCATGTGACCGCCTGGCTCTGTTTGATTGGTAAAACTGAGTCAAACGTCACCAGTGACTGCATTTGATTGGTGAAACGCAGGCATGTGATAGATCCTACTTTGAAGGTATGTCTGACAAACCAAAACAAACAAAATGTGCATTAACAGATCGATAAAAATCAGTAGCGAGTAGCGAGCTGAATGTAGAAGTAAAAGTAAAAGTATGTTGCATTAAAACTACTCTTAGAAGTAGAATTTATCCCAAAAGTTACTCAAGTAGATGTAACGGAGTAAATGTACCGCGTTACTACCCACCTCTGCAAAGCATGATCGTAATGCAAGACATTTTCATTTTGTAAATGCAGTTCAAACCGGATGTATAGCGTAGCACTTTTATTTTGAATACTGAGAAAACTAATGTTTAGATTTATATGTAGACTGGAGGGGTCAGAGAATGATCTTATTATACAGATAACCAATCATAGGTGTAGTTCTGTTAGGTACCAATCGTATGCAAACACTGGTATCTGTGCCTTTTATAGAATGAATAGACATATTTTTTAAGTATATATATTTGGGCTGGACAAAATATTGATATACACGAGATATCGCGGGTTTGTCTCTGTGCGATATAGAAAATGACTATATCGTGATATTCGAGTATACGTTCTAACGCAGTTGCTTTTGACTGCGGGCATTACACTACAGGCTCTCCTCGCTCTTTCCTGTCTCTTTCTCACGGACAAGCGCACATTCTTACATACGTCACATACTGTCACGTCATACGTTTACGCCCTCGCGGAGCAGAGAGGTAGCAGCATGGGTAACGTTAGCTGTGATGCTAGCGGAGCCGTGCGAGTGGTAATACGAGAGAGAGAAGGTGCGAATGAAGGAAAAATTAATTCCCAAGTAAAACAGCAGGGGGTCCATCGTCTGGCGGTGGTTTGGCTTCAAGTGGGAATATGTCGAACAGACAACCGTAATTTATCAAGTGTGGGGCAAAAGCGTTGCTACCAAAAGTAGCAATACTGCTAATATGTAGCATCATTTGAAAAGTCACCCGCTAGAGAATGAAGAGTGATTACTCCGCATGTCAACATCTCCGTTCGGTGCCACACCCACAATATGCCGAGGCAACCATTTCCACTTCAACACCGTATGAAAAAAATACTCAACAACAGAATTTAATAACGTCCGTAGTAACCTTCCACATAGCGAAAGACGAACACTATTTGATTTCCTATTATGCAGCTCATTTTTATTTGACACTTAAAATGTTTCTGACAATCTTGCACTTTCTATTTTAAAATGAGCATATATTAATGCAGTATGAACAAGAATGTTTTAATGTAGACACATAGAATCATCATACTGCTGTGATTATATGTATCAAGTGTTCATTCAAGGCCAAGGCAAAATATCGAGATATATATCGTGCATCGCGATATGGCCTAAAAATATCGACATATTAAAAAAAGGTCATATCGCCCAGCCCTAATATATATATATATATATATATATATATATATGTATATATATATATATATATATATATATATATATATATATATATATGTATATATATATATATATATATATATATATATATATATATATATATATACATATATATATGTAGGTGTGGGAAAAATCACAAGACTACTTCATCTCTACAGAACTGTTTCATGAGGGGTTCCCTCAATCATCAGGAGATTTTAATGGAAGCATTCACATACAATGGTTTATATAGGGCACAGAGTGGGTGGATACAGGCAGGCGTAGGGTGTGGTGATTGGCTCATGTGTTACCTAGGAGGTGTTTCCGTCTGTGGCGGCATGTTGAAATGATTTCACTGCGCTTGTTGAGGGATGATAGATCTGGATGATATATAATAAACAGTTTCTCTTTTAAGCATAGGTTGCATCTTTTATTATCACTGTTGTAAGGTGTGCTGGATGCAAGAATTTGCCATGTTATTGAATATTCAACATTATTATCTTTGAGGTTCCAAATGTGTTTGCTGAGTTCTGTAGAATTCCGCAAAGTCTGGTTTCTAAAGGAGGCGTTGTGATTATTCCATCTTGTTTACGCCTGCCTGTACCCACCCACTCTGTGCCCTATATAAACCATTGTATGTGAATGCTTCCATTAAAATCTCCTGATGATTGAGGGAACCCCTCATGAAACAGTTCTGTAGAGATGAAGTAGTCTTGTGATTTTTCCCACACCTACATATTGCGCTCTACCACGGTATCGAGCACTATTCTCTGGATAATCCAATCAAGACATATATATATATATATATATATATATATATATATATATATATATATATATATATATATATATATATATATATATATATATATATATATATGTTTTTTTCATTTATTGTTGCCTTTATTTATTTATTAGATGCGTTGTACTGAATATCCACCAGCACTGTTTCTAACATTATGTGATAATGCCTTTTATACTATATGTTTTTTTGTTTTTTTGTTTTATATACTGTATGTGATTGTATGCCTACTTGGACCTTGGAGTCTGCAATAAAGCTTGATTGATTAATTGATTGTGCGATTGGTTTGAGAAAGTGTCTTGACATGTTTTGGCGTTGGACCAACTGTTTGTAATATAAAAAAGTCTATGCTCAACCTCCTGCCAACCGTCTTTCATTTCTGTTGAACTTTTATGTCATTTTACTTACTGAATCAGACACAGTAACAATCTAAATATTATGTTATGACTGCACCTTAACTGTAATCTGAACATGGGAGTGAAGCAACACCCACTTGAACTATATGCGCAGCAGGCATTTGCTTCTTAATTGTAGTCCATTTTTTGTAATTATGCTGCAAAAAATAGGTATTTATTTAAAAACAGCATAGGAGAATATTTAGCCCATTCATAGTTATTAGACTAAAAAGGACAAAACGACCCCTAATGATCAGTAAGAGTGACTCAAAATACAAAATACATCATTTTCCCTGCATGTTGTAACTAAACCTCAGTTCACCAATTGTCTCCTAAATACACACAATGATAGTTGCTGCTAATTGTAATCCATTTTTCCCCCTGCATGTTGTAACTAAACCTCAATTAAGAATGGTCTCCTAAATACACACAATGCAAGGTCATTCACGTTGACTGCGAAATGTTAGTTGCTGCTAATTGAAGTCCCTTTTTTGGTCATTATGCTGCAAAAAATAGGTATTTATTTAAAAAAAAACGTATAGGAGAATATTTAGCCTATGCAAATACATTGTCGCCTCTTCTCACAGCATAACATATTCCTTTCTTGTCGGGAGAACATCTTAAACATGATATTTCCATGAGCTAGACAACTTTATTTTGTCCATTTCTGCTCATTTGTGGCTCATCAATAGCAAGTGAACTGCAGCATTTACAGTTAACGCATTATTATCGCGTTAACTTTGACACCCCTAGTAGGTACACATTTTTGAGTCTTTTTTTTTAAAATCATACCATCAGAGCAAATTATATGATTACATCATGATGATCATGCCCCCACTGCCACAGGTATGTTGGCAGTCTAGGGGAAACCCTGGCACTTCTCAACAAGCACACTGCTGTGTGCACCTTCCCTCGTCTAAAAGTGCTCTGTTTGTGAAATAAAATAAAAACACACACAAAAAGAAATGACAAGAGGAAGTAAATTTGTAGTTCTTAACATATTTGTTTTGCTTTACTGATTTGTTTTCTAATGTGTCATGGCCAAATATTCAAAGTCGCCAATTATATCATTGCAGTCCTGTTCTGAATGCAGATAAGCATCTGTAGATAATTAGAGGTGGCAATTTGAATAATGAATATCATGATATGAACAAAAGGCCGTATCTGTGACATGCTGCATGTACTTTGAGTCAGCACGCGCTTATCCTGCTGAAATTGTGTTTGTCATTATTTTTGCTGTTGCATGTCTTTGTGACCCACTGACCTTTTGACAACATGTGTTTGTGTCAACGGACACATGGCAGATGTAGTGTTGTTTGTCCTTCCTGTTTACATTTTATTCCTGCTTATGCGCATTACAGTGAGTAAGCATGTTGGCAGTTGCTGGTAGTTTTATGCAGATGTAAATATTGAGAGTAGACACCGCACATTTAAACCAAACACGACTAACAACCCCGGAATAAATACAATGTTTGGGATGGGGTGCAGCAGTGCTACTACACTGTATTAACTGCACTGTATTTTGTGAAAACAGAGCTGGCTTTTTACTTTAACAACTAAAATAAAAACATGCTGGGGGGGTTTAATACATAACAAAAAAAAAAGCACAGCGGCTAAGTCTCCAAAGCGTGGGTTTCTTTGATTTGGAAAACGATACACAGGCAAACAGTCTAGTTTGTTACATGCAATGTTTGGCCAGACAGAGAGAGAGTATGTTTGGTCGCAAGGTGTTGTATTAGGTCAAGAAAAACACAGAAGCTCTTTCATCCTTACATGCCTGTTTTGCAGGTTTCTCTGTTCATCAGAGGGAAACCTGCAAAACAGGCGTGTAGGGATGAAATAGCCTCTGTGTTTTTTTCCTGGCCTAACGTATAGTCCGCTCTACCCATGTATTGAGCACTGTATAACGGATAAACCTCAGAAACCTTGACTACCGTATTTCCTTGAATTGCCGCCGGGGCGCTAATTAATTTAAAACCTCTTCTCACTCCTGCGCTTACCAAAGGCATGCGGTAAAAGTAAGCATGCGCTAATTATTTTAAAACTTCTTCTCACTCCATGCAGTAAAAATTTTAGTGTGATGTAAGCTTGGACCTTAAATCCTACTGAATAGCTCTTAATATTCTTCCCTTTAAGTGATTTCAAATTACCGGTATTGAAATCAGCCTCCTCCATTTTGAAAATTATGACATGGGAAGTGTCACTCGTGCCTCACGAGATTGACCAGGCGGTAATTCTAAGCATGCGCTAATTATTTTGCAAAGCGAGTTCGAACCGGAAGTAATTCAAGGCAGGCGCATTCTATATGCCCTGCGGCAATTCAAGGAAATACGGTATATATATACATATATATATATATATATATATATATATATATATATATATATATATATATATATATATTGTCCCCCTTGGGGTTGTGGGGGGTCGCTGGAGCCTATCTCAGCTGCATTCGGACGGAAGGCGGGATACACCCTGGACAAGTCGCCACCTGATCGCAGGGCCAACACAGATATCAAACACACCATCAAACACAGTCATTGAGAAGTTTCCTAAGTGCAATAATTATAACTAAATTGGTGAAGCTGTATTTTCATTTGCACTTCAATTTTATTGACAGTTTAATTAAGAAACATATTAATTAGAAATGTTGTTTATTTTTTCTAGCACAAAAAAATTGTATGTATATTTATTTATCAGTTAGTTATGAGTCCATTCTAATGCAGTATATTTAGTGAGTACTTATTTTTCTAATCAGCCTGACCTAAAACTAAGATTTAAGTGTTATATAAAAAACAATCTTTGTGATTAACATATGGATTCATATCATTCCATAAGGTAGATATAATCATTGAATACGATAAAAATCAAGACTATGATTACTAACTCAGTGTTAATATTTGAGTGGACTCTCTGTAGTGGAAAAGTTGGGCTCCGAGTTCAAAAATGTTAAGAACTCCTGGTCTCGAGGACTCTTGTAATGTTAAAAATAAGGTTCACACAAGGTCATTAAAAGTTGTTTATGGCCTAGCTCGGGGGTCAGCAACCCGCAGATGTAGAGCCACAAGCGGCTCTTTAGGGGCGCCCCGGTGGTTCCATGGATTTTTGTTTAAAAAATGTATGGAAATGGAAAAAAACACAACACAAACGTTCCTAATTGTTGGAAAGTCCACTGTTTAACATGCTTGTGCGTCACTAATTAAAATATTTGGTGAGCGCCGTTGTGTCCTACTAATTTCAGCAGGCCTGAACTCACCGTTGTGTGGACTGTGACTCAACAGTTTGTTTACATGTACACCTTTCTCCGACGCTGCCACAGAAAAGGATGTGTTTTATGCCAGTACTTATTCGTCTCATTTTGTCCACCAAACATTTTATGCTGTGTGTTAATGCACAAAGGTGAGCTTTGTTGATGTTATTGACTTGTTATGGAGTGCTAATCAGGCGTATTTGGTCACTGCATGACTGCAAGCTAATCCATGCTAACATGCTATTTAGGCTAGCTGTATTTACATATTGCATCATCATGCCTAGTTTGTAGGTATATTTGCGCTCATTTCATTTCCTTTATTTATGTCCTCCGTGTATTTAGTTTTTTTGTTTCATGACACATTAACCGTATGTAATATTGGCTGCATTTCTAATAGTTGTTTGTGTGCCATGTTGTTCCAGACCATAGCAAACGTTACCCAGCTTGCAAATATTGTAATACATCCATTAGAAGAAGCCAGCCTGCTGTTTCCTTCAACTTGAACACACATCTTTACCTTTGGCCATTCTAAGACAGTCATTTCCAGGAGTTATCTCACCCTCTGAGAAGTCTTAGTCATGTTTTCCAATGTTGTAAAAATGTGTAGAATAATTTTGTGATGTAATTATGTAAAAATGTGTTCAAATATTACATTTTAACATTTCTTTCAACGAATATTTGCATCAGCCTGCAGCACATATTCACTTTAATAGTAGGCTAATATAGCTAATTAGCCACTTACATCATGTGTTGCCATCATTATAACACTTAAATAAGTATTTGAATTTTTTGTGGCGCCAGACCGATTACTTTTTTGTATTTGGACTTAGATTTGGACTAAGACTTCCTTTATTGTCATTCAAATTGAACTTTACAGTACAAATAAGAACAAAATTGTGTTAGTGCAGGATAAAAGTGCAATAAGGTGCAGATATAAATAGATAGATTACTGTACAGATAAATATATTGCACTTTTGCATATGCATCCACGTTTATAGATGTATGTCAGTGATTCTCAACCTTTTTTCAGTGATGTATCTCCTGTGAACAATTTTTTAATTCAAGTACCCCCTAATAAGAGCAAAGCATTTTTGGTTAAAAAAAGAGATAAAGAAGTAAAATACAGCATTATGTCATCAGTTTCTGATTTATTAAATTGTATAACTGTGCAAAATATTGGTCATTTGTAGTGGTCTTTCTTAAACTATTTGGAAAAAAGATATAAAAATAACTAGTGATTCAATTAAAAATAAAGGTTTCTACACATAGAAGTAATCATCGACTTAAAGTGCCCTCTTTGGGGATTGTAATAGAGATCCATCTGGATTCATGAACGTAATTCTAAACATTTCTTCACAAAAAAAGGAATTTTAACATCAGTATTTATGGAACATGTCCACAAACAATCAAGCTGTCAACAGTGAATATTGCATTGTTGCATTTCTTTTCACACTTTACGAACTTACATTCATATTTTGTTGAAGTATTATTCAATAAATATATTTATAAAGGATTTTTGAATTGTTGCTATTTTTAAAATATATTTAAAAAAATCTCACGTACCCCTTGGCATACCTTCAAGTACCCCCAGGGGTACACGTACCCCCATTTGAGAACCACTGGACTCTAGTATGTTCACTTTTTTAATTTAAGGACAAAATTGCAAAAAGAAACATACCATAGTTCCTTCAATTGCAGCAGGGCATAAAGTATGCGCCTGCCTTGAATTACTGCCGGGTCGACCTCGCTTCCCAAAATAATTAGCGCATGCTTAGTATTACCGCCTGGTCAAACTCGTGACGTCACGAGTGACACTTCCCCAGTCATCATTTTAAAAAATGGAGGAGGCTGATTTCAATACCGGTAATTTGAAATCGCATAAAGGGAAGAATATTAAGAGCTATTCAGTAGGATTTAAAGGCCTACTGAAACCCACTACTACCGACCACGCAGTCTGATAGTTTATGCATCAATGATGAAATATTAACATTGCAACACATGCCAATACGGCCATTTTAGTTTACTAAACTGCAATTTTAAATTTCCCGGAAGTTTCATCTTCGAAACGTCGTGTAATGATGACGTGTACGCAAGACTTCATGGGTTTTTAGGAAGTATGAGTGCTGCGCACACACACAGCTAAATGTTGTCTGCTTTAACGACATACTTATACAGTTTTTTTGGACATCTGTGTTGCTGAATCTTTTGCAATTTGTTCAATTAATATTGGAGAAGTCACAGTAGAAAGATGGAGTTGCGAAGCTTTAGCCTTTAGCCACACAAACACACGGTGATTCCTTGTTTAAAATTCCTGGATGTGAAACTTTCCTATGGATCAGAGCGCGGTCAAGCCAACATGGATCCCGACCACATGTCAACCAGCAGGTTTCGGTGAGAAAATTGTGGTTAAAAAGTCAGTTCTTACCGGAGAAAAGCTGAGCGTGTCCCATCCATAGCTGCCGTTGACTTCCCTGAGACACTGCGCGTCAAGACACCCATGGAGACACCCTTCCGACTATCAGGTAATATTAAACTCACTAAAACACTAGCAACACAATAGAAAGATAAGGGATTTCCCAGAATTATCCTAGTAAATTTGTCTAAAAACATCGGAATCCATCCCAATGCAATCGCGTTTTTTTTTTTTTTCTAGTCCGTCGCTGTCAATATCTTCAAACACAAATCTTTCATCCACGCTCAAATTAATGGGGAAATTGTCGTTTTCTCGGTCCGAATAGCTGTTTTTGTTGGAGGCTCCCATTAAAATCAATGTGAATATATGAGGAGCCATCAACATGTGACGTCATCATCTGCGACTTCCGGTAGAGGCAGGGCTTTTCTCCAGTTGCGAACTTTATCGTGGATGTTCTCAACTAAATCCTTTCAGGAAAAATATGGCAATATCGCAAAATGATCAAGTATGACACATAGAATGGACCTGCTATCCCCGTTTAAATAAGAAAATCTCATTTCAGTAGGCCTTTAAGGTCCAAGCTCACATCACACTCAAATTTCTACTACATACCTGTGGTAAGTGCCGGAGTGAGAAGAGGTTTTAAATTAATTAGCGCCCCGGTGGCAATTCAAGGAAATACGGTATGTTTAATGTACTGTAAGATTTTTTTTGTTAAAATGAAGCCAATAGTGACATTTTTTGTGGTCCCCTTTATTTAAAAAAGTACTGAAAAGTACCGAAATACTTTTGGTACTGGTACCAAAACAATGGTATCGGGACAACACTAATACAGACCCACTGGCAGAATGGTAGATCGGCTCCTATGATTATTTGCAGTCTGTTTACATTTTATAAAATAGTATTTGAACAAAAGATAATCCCTCGCCCTAAAGACTAACACACAAATAATGGTCTGGAGGTGACATGAAGAGCAGGCCTGGCCATGCTTTTGTGTTGTTGTCAGGCTAGAACAGTGGTTCGCAACCTTTTTGGAAGTTCCGAACCCCACCAGTTTCATCCGTGCATTCACCGAACCCTTCTTTTGTGAAAAATTAAAAAAAAAATTTTTCAAATTCAAGACAAAGTTATGTTGTTTTTTTTTCATGGTGTACAAAACAAACCATTAATGAACATCACCTTGTTCAGAGAACAAAACCAACAGTGCATGAACTCAAAAAAAATTATCCATTCACCCATCCATTTTCTTTGGGTCGCGGGGGGCGCTGGTGCCTATCTCAGCTACAATCGGGCGGAAGGCAGCGTACACCCTGGACAAGTCGCCACCTCATCGCAGGGCCACAACAAATTACACACCTGCAAATCAGTGTGACTTCTGCTGTTGCCGTATCCATGATACGCCGATACGGAGAAGTTTTTATTTACACGATAAGTCCATACTTGCCAACCTTCATGATTTTTCCGGGAGAATCCAACCATTCTCCCGAATTTCTCCCGATTTCCACAGCTGCCTTTAGCGTCCCTTACAACCTGTCGTCATGTCCGATATTCCTCCATACAAACGGTGTGCCTGCGCATTCACATCATTTATGTGGCTTTTACTCACACATAAGTGAATGCAAGGCATACCAGGGGTGCGACTTATACTCAGGAGCAACTTATGTGTGAAATTATTAAGACATTACCGTAAAATATCCAATAATATTATTCTGCTTATTCACGTAAGACACTAGATGTATGAGATTTCATGGGATTTAGCAATTAGGTAGATAGATTGTTTGGTAAACGTATAGCATGATCTATGAGTTATAGTTATTTGAATGACTCTTACCAAAAAATGTTACGTTAACATACCAGGCACCTTCTCAGTTGGTTATTTATAACGTACACTTATTCAGCCTGTTGTTCACTATTCTTTATTTATTTTAAATTGCCTTTCAAATGTCTATTCTTGGGGTTGAGTTTTATCAAATTAACTTTCCCCAAAAAATGCGACTTATATATGTTTTTTTCCTTCTTTATTATGCATTTTCGGCAGGTGCGACTTATACTCCGGAGCGACTTTTACTCCCAAAAATACGGTACTTACTACTAAAAGACAAGCTGTCTAGTACAGTGGTCCTCAACCTTTTTTCAGTGATGTACCCCCTGTGAACATTTTTTTTAATTCAAGTACCCCCTAATCAGAGCAAAGCATTTTTGGTTGAAAACAGAGATAAAGAAGTAAAATACAGCACTATGTCATCAGTTTCTGATTTATTAAATTGTATAACAGTGCAAAATATTGTTCATTTGTAGTGGTCTTTCTTGAACTATTTGGAAAAAAAGATACAAAAATAGCTAAAAACTATTAAAATAAACAAGTGATTCAATTATAAATAAAGATGTTTACACATAGAAGTAATCATCAACTTAAAGTGCTCTCTTTGGGGATTGTAATAGAGATCCATCTGGATTCATGAACTTAATTCTAAACATTTCTTCACAAAAAAATAAATCTTTAACATCAATATTTATGGAACATGTCCACAATAAATCTAGCTGTCAACACAGAATATTGCATTGTTGCATTTGTTTACACAGTTTATGAACTTAAATTCATATTTTGTTGGAGTATTATTCAATAAATATATTTATAAAGGATTTTTGAATTGTTGCTATTTTTAAAATATTAAAAAAAAAATCTCATGTACTCTTTGGCATACCTTCAAGTACCTCCAGGGGTACTTGGTCGACAGCCATACAGGTGACAGTGAGGGTGGCCGTATAAACAACTTTAACACCACACTGTGAACCCACACCAAACAAAAGTGACAAACACATTTCCGGAGAACATCCGTACCGTAACATAACAAAACAAATACCCAGAATCCCTTGCAGCACTAACTCTTCCGGAATCTAAAATATACACCCCCGCTACCACCCTGCGGTATAGCTCGGTTGGTAGAGTGGCCGTGCCAGCAACTTGAGGGTTGCAGGTTTGATTCCCGCTTCCGCCATCCTAGTCACTGTCGTTGTGTCCTTGAGCAAGACACTTTACCCACCTGCTCCCAGTGCCCCCCACACTGGTTTAATTGTAACATAGATATTGGGTTTCAATATGTGAAGCGCTTTGAGTCACTAGAGAAAAGCGCTATATAAACCCAGCCCACCTCAACCCCCACACCCCCATCTCCCGAATTTGGAGGTCTCGAGGTTGGCAAGTATGGATGAGTCGGATGTGTTGACTGGCTCCGCCGAACCCCTGAGGCCGACTCACCGAACCCCTAGGGTTCAATCGAACCCAGGTTAAGAACCTACTGGGCTAGAAGGTGTGAGCTTCAGGGCCCGTCGGACAACACACGCTCGCCTCACCTTTACCTTTATAAATAAGGTCCTCCGTCTCCAGGTCGAATCCCTCCCGGTGACACTTCCTCCAAAGGCCGGACACGGTGGAATTAAACTGCCGACTGCAGTGGGACTCCATCGCGGAGGCTGCCGCCACGAAGTGCCGCTTCCCCCTGACGAGAGGCCGGGCCTCCGCGGTGTTCCTGGGAGGCATCTGGAGAGGGAGGTTGTGGTTGGAGATGTAAATGTAGCCCGGGTCGTTGCGTTTGTTGGCGTAGTTTTTACACCTCTCCCGGTGTCTCCTGGCGTCCGTCTCGTACCAGTAGTCGGTACAAATAGCCATGGCGAGCAGCCCCAGCGCACAGAACGCCAGGAAGAGCCCGCCGCTGGTTAACATTTTCATAGCGGCCATCTTCCCCGCTTCGACGGAGGCAGGCGAGAAGCTTCTTCCCGGTGGTCGTGTGTGGGGGGTGGGGGGGGGGGGGGGCTGCCGTGCGGCGAGTCACAGGCTCACGCCGTGCTGCCCCTGGAGCATTGCGGTCCTTGTAGGGACAGGAGGTCGCGGCGTGTTGTAGTGCGTCCGCGCCGAATGCTATGTTGTTGTTGTCGCCATCTGTTGTGGTCCAGGAGGAGGAAGAGGAGGAGGATGGATGGCGACCAGCGCTGTGAGGGAGGCTGAGCCAAGGAGGTGCAGTACCGCTTCTCTCCTGCGGGGCGCCGTGAGGAGATGGACAGCAAGACAAGAGAGGTATTTTGTTTTTCTCTTGTTTTGGGTTCAACTTGTTTTTATTAAACAAACTATACGCATAACCAGCATATATGACAATATACAAACAAACTAAGGCAGTGTTTTTCAACCTTTTTTTGAGCCAAGGCACATTTTATTGCGTTGGAAAAATGCGGAGGCACACCAACTAGCAGAAATCACTAAAACACGAAACTCAGTTGAGAGTAAAACGTCGTCGTCGCAATTGTTGGATATGACTTTAAAGCAGGGGGTAGGGAACCTATGGCTCTAGAGCAGGGGTGTCAAACTCAAACACAGAGTGGGCCAAAATTTAAAACCGAACAAAGCCGGGGGCCGAGGTTGAACAAATTAACCTTTTAATAGGGACCCAAACAAGTTTTGCATTGAATATTGAACAAGCAAGGCTTATATAACTATAGTGACATGCAAAATTGAGATTCAAATAATAATAATAATTAAAAAATATCAATGGCATATCAAATAAAATTTCAATAAAAATTGAATGCCTCTTTTCGGCGGTGGGTTTGGGGTGGACAGGGTTTGGTGATAGCGGGGGGTGTATATTGTAGCGTCCCGAAAGAGTTAGTGCTGCAAGGCGTTCTGGGTATTTGTTCTGTTGTGTTTATGTTGTGTTACGGTGCGGATGTTCTCCCGAAATGTGTCATTCTTGTTTGGTGTGGGTTCACAGTATTTGTAACAGTCTTAAAGTTATTTATACGGCCACCCTCAGTGTGACCTGTATGGCTGTTGACCAAGTATGCCTTGCATTCACTTGTGTGTGTGTGTATAAGCCGCATATATTATGTGACTGGGCCGGCACGCTGTTTGTATAGAGGAAAAGTGGACGTGGAGACAGGTTGTAGAGAACGCCAAAGGCAGTGTCTATAAAGCCCACCCCAAATATTGTTGTTCGGGATGAAATTCGGGAGGGGCACTGAACTTCAGGAGTCTCCCGGGAAAATCGAGAGGGTTGGCAAGTAAGAGTGTTAGCGGTGAATGCGGTGTTACAGCGGTGGGCCAGTTCTAATGTTGATTTGATATTGCCTCAAGGGCCAAGTGAAATTATGGGCCAGAGTTTGACACCCATGCTCTAGAGCATGGGTGTCAAAATCTGGCCCGCCGTGTAACTTAATTTTGCCCTTGAGGAAATATCAATTTAGCATTAAAGCTGGCCCGCGTTCACCGCTAATACTCATACTTGCCATACCCTCCTAATTTTCCCGGTAGACTCTCGAAGTTAGGTGCCCCTCCCGAAAATCTCCCGGGGCAACCATTCTCCCGAATTTCTACCGATTTCCACCTGGACAACTATATTGGGGGCGTGCATTTAAGGCACTGCCTTTAGCGTTCTCTACAACCTGTTGTCACGTCCGCTTTTCCTCCACAGTAACAGCGTGTCACATATTATTTGTGGCTTTTACACACACACACACAAACGCACAAGTGAATGCAAGGTATACTTGGTCAACAGCCATACAGGTCACACTGAGGGTGGCCGTATAAACAACTTTAGCACTGTTACAAATATGCGCCACACTGTGAACCCACACCAAACAAGAATCACAAACACATTTCGGGTGAACATCCGCACCGTAACACAACAGAACAAATACCCAGACACCCTTGCAGCACTAACTCTTCCGGGAAACTTCCAGCAAACTGACCAATAATTAACGTTTTATTCATGCATTTTCTCTTGCTACTTCAAGGCTTGAATGTTTGATTCATTCATTATTGTTATTTTATTTTCAAATGTATTATTAGCCTGTGGAAAAAATTCGATATTTACCTCAGAAGATTGCAAATAGAAAAAAAGACATAACATTTTTATTTAAATGTTATTTGATATGCCATTGATATTCTTTTAATTCTTATTATTATTATTTGAAACTGGATTTTGCATGTTACTAAAGTTATATAAGCCTTGCTTGTTCAATATTTAATGCGAAACGTGTTTGGGTCCCTATTAAAAGGTTAATTTGTTCAACCTTGGCCCGCGGCTTTGTTCCGTTTAAAATTTTGGCCCACTCTGTATTTGAGTTTGACACCCCTGGTCTAGAGCCAGATGCGGCTCTTTTGATGACTACATATGGCTCTCAGATAATTGTATTTATATAGTGCTTTTCTCTAGTGACTCAAAGCGCTTTACAAAGTGACACCCAATATCTAAGTTACATTTAAACCAGTCCAGGTGGCACTGGGGGCAGGTATGTAAAGTGTCTTGCCCAAGGACACAACGGCAGTGACTAGGATGGCGGAAGCGGGAATCGAACCTGGAACCCTCAGGTTGCTAGCACGGCCACTCTCCTAACCGAGCTATGCCGAGTAACCGTGTAATACTCTTCCATATCAGTAGGTGGCAGTCGGAAAGTAATTGCTTTGTAGATGTGGAAAACAGCGGGAGGCAGAATGCAGGTAAAAATGTGTCTAATGCTTAAACCAGGGGTAGGGAACCTATGGCTCTAGAGCCAGATGACTGCATATGGCTCTCATATAAATATTAGCTGACATTGCTTAACACGATAAGTAATGAATAATTCCACTGGTAATCACAGTTTCAAAAATAACGTTCAAATCATATAACATTCTCATGCATTTTAATCCAACCATCCGTTTTCTACCGCACCTGTTCAAGATGTCGCATTAATGGTAAGAAGTATTATATTTATTATTGGTTAACTTTTAGAATAACAATGTTGTTAAAAAGAATAAGAGACTTATTATACTTTACAAATGTTGGTCATACTTAAAAATGCACGAATGTAGTTGTATTGAGTGTTGAAAAATACATTTTCAAATATTTGGCTTTCATGGCTTTCTCAGCCAAAAAGGTTCCCGACCCCTGCTTTAAAGCATAACTATCACTATTTCTCTTGTCTTAAAGTAGGTGTACTGTCACCAGGGGCGCCGCTAGGGATTTTGGGCCCCATTAAAAGAATCTTTCCAGGGCTCCCAACACATCCATCCATCCATCCAGTTTCTACCGCTTATTCCCTTTTGGGGTCGCGGGGGGCGCTGGCGCCTATCTCAGCTACAATCGGCGGAAGGCAGAGTACACCCTGGACAAGTCGCCACCTTATCGCAGGGCCAACACAGATAGACAGACAACATTCACACACACATTCACACACTAGGGCCAATCAACCTATCCCCAGGTGCATGTCTTTGGAAGTGGGAGGAAGCCGGAGTACCCGGAGGGAACCCACGCATTCACGGGGAGAACATGCAAACTCCACACAGTAAGATCCCGAGCCTGGGATTGAACCCAAGACTGCAGGACCGTCGTATTGTGAGGCACATGCACTAACCCCTGTGCATGGAAACCCATAAAAGATTAAATCGACTCTTATTGTTTGTTGAAAAATGAGTGATGTGTAGCTTTCGCATTTGAAACGATACGGGACATTCCGAGTACATGGGAATCGATAATAGTACTCAAGGGTATCCATTTTTGGTACTTTTGTGTTAGTTGGAATGTGTTAGTAAATGTTAATTGTTTATAGAAAATCACACTTTTCTATTTAGTTCAGTTCAGTTTTAGATTTAGTTTATTTCAATACGATACAATGTAACGCATCACATATTTCCAGTCGTTTCATTACAGCACGTCTGAAAAGGAGTAAGAAGAACCACAGCTTATTTAATCCTAACCCTTTTCATTCCATAGCAATTTTATTCCATTTCCCTGTTCTCTGTAACACAACAGTGAAAAAAATAAATAATAAACACCGTGAAGCCCCCCCAACACATATAATTTCATCATCATTAGGGGCCTCTCTGGGCTCCCCTCCATCATGGGCCCCTAGAATCCGTCTCCTTTACCCCCCCCCCGCCTTTTCGGCACCCCTGACCGTCACCACCTGTCACGTCACACTCTGACTTATCCATCCATCCATCTTCTTCCGCTTATCCGAGGTCGGGTCGCGGGGGCAGCAGCCTAAGCAGGGAAGCCCAGACTTCCCTCTCCCCAGCCACTTTGTCTAGCTCCTCCCGGGGGATCCCGAGGTGTTCCCAGGCCAGCCGGGAGACATAGTCTTCCCAACGTGTCCTGGGTCTTCCCCGTGGCCTAATCCCGGTCAGACGTGCCCGAAACACCTCCTTAGGGAGGCGTTAAGGTGGCATCCTGACCAGATGCCCGAACCACCTCATCTGGCTCCTCTCGATGTGGAGGAGCAGCGGCTTTACTTTGAGTTCCTCCCGGATGACAGAGCTTCTCACCCTATCTCTAAGGGAGAGACACTCTGACTTATTTGGAATTTTTGGCTGTTTTCCTGAGTGTAGTGTTTGTTCTTGTCTTGCGCTCCTATTTTTTGGGGGGATTTTCCCGTAACAGTTTCATGTCCTCCTCTCAGCGATATTACCCGCATCTACTTTGTTTTAGCAATTAAGAATATTTCAGTTGTTTTTACCCTGTGATGAGATGGTGACTTGTCCAGGGTGTACACGCCTTTCGCTCGATTGTGCTGAGATAGGCTTTAGCGCCCCCCGTGACCCCGGAGGGAATAACCGGTAGAGAATGGATGGATTATCCTTCTTTGTGGGGACATTGTTGGTTGTCATGTACGGATGTACTTTGTGGACGCCGCCTTTGCCCCGCAGTAAGTCTTTGCTGTCGTCCAGCATTTTAGTTTTGTTTACTTTGTAGTTCAGTTTTAGTTTTGTTCCGCATAGTCTTCCCTAAGCTTCAATGCATTTTCTTAGGGGCACTCACCTTTTGTTTATTTTTTCTGTTTAAGCATAAAATACATTTTTTACCTTCACACTGTCTCCTGCTGTTTCCAACATCTACAAAGCAATTAGTTACCGGCTGCCACCTACTGATATGGGAGAGTATTACACAATTATTCTAGACAACACCGACACTCAACAACAACACATCATTTGCAGACTACAATTACTGGTTTGCAAAAAAATATTTTTACCCCAAATAGGTGAAATTAGATCATCTCCCACGGCACACCAGATCGTATCTCACAGCACACTAGTGAAAAGCACTGAACTAAGGCACTGTATATGAGAATAAATGTGCAGTCTAAATAGTGAAAAACTGCTAGCACGAGGTGGCTAACAGATTAATGAAGAAAAACAAAAAAATCCAATGTCTAATGCAGTGGTTCTTAAAGGCCTACTGAAATTAGATGTTCTTGTTTAAACGGGGATAGCAGGTCCATTCTATGTGTCATACGTGATCATTAAGCGATATTGCCATATTTTTTGCTGAAAGGATTTAGTAGACATCGACGATAAAGTTCGCAACTTTTGGTCGCTAATAAAAAAGCCTTGCCTGTACCGGAAGTAGCAGACGATGTGCGCGTGACGTTACGGGTTGTGGAGCTCCTCACATCCTCACATTGTTTACAATCATGGCCACCAGCAGCGAGTGCGATTCGGACCGAGAAAGTGACGATTTCCCCATTAATTTGAGCGAGGATGAAAGATTCTTGGATGAGGATAGTGAGAGTGAAGGACTAGAAGGAAAAAAAAAGAGAGGGCAGTGGGGGCGATTCAAATGTTACTAGACAAATTTACTAGGATAATTCTGGAAAATACCTTATCTGCTTATTGTGTTAATAGTGTTGTAGTGAGATTATACTGTCGTACCTGAAAGTCGGAGGGGTGTGGCCACGGGTGTGTGCGGAGGAGGCAATAGATTCGCAGCTGTCTTTTTGACAGGTGCACGAGGAACGACAAGCTCCGCTCATGTCTACGGTAAGAGCTGACTTATTACCACCATTTTCTCACCGAAACCTGCCGGTTGACATGTGGTAGAGAACCATGTTTGCTTGACTGCTCCGTTCCATAGTAAAGCTTCACCTTCAGTAATGTAAACAAGGAAACACCGGCTGTGTTTGTGTTGCTAAAGGCAGCCGCAATACACCGCTTCCCACCTACATCTTTGTTCTTTGACGTCTCCATTATTAATTGAAGAAATTGCAAAAGATTCAGCAACACAGATGTCCAGAATACTGTGGAATTATGCGATTAAAGCAGACTTCTTATAGCTGGGATCGGGCTGGAAAAAAAAGGTCCGCTACAATCCGAGACGTCACGCGCACGCGTCATCATACCGACGTTTTCAACAGGATACTTCGTGCGAAATTTAAAATTGCAATTTAGTAAACTAAAAAGGCCATATTGGCATGTGTTGCAATGTTAAAATTTCATCATTGATATATAAACTATCAGACTGCGTGTTCAGTAGTAGTGGGTTTCAGTAGGCCTTTATTACTTAACCTGGGTTCGTTGAGTCGGCCTCAGGGGTTCGTCGGCGGAGGTCAAAACACACCCGACTCATCGTGTAAATAAAAACTTCTCCCTATGGGCGTATTACGGATACGGCAACAACAGAAGTGAGACTGATTTGCAGGTGTGTAATTTGCTGTAAATTAATGCACTATGTTGGTTTTGTTGTTTGAACAAGTGTGATGTTCGTGCACGGTTCATTTTATGCACCAGTAAAAACAACATGGTAACACTTTAGTATGGGGAACATATTCACCATTAATTAATTGTTTGTCAACATGCAAATTAGTAACATATTGGCTCTTAACTAGTCATTATTAAGTACTTATTAATGCCTTATTGTAACCCTTACCCTCTAACCCTGACCCTAACCAAATAACTCTAAATTAAGTCTTTGTTACTTAGAATATGTTCCCTTAGTTTCCAAAAAACTCTAAATTAAGTCTTTGTTCCTTAGAATATGTTTTCCATACTAAAGTTTTACCAAAAACATATAACTTGTCTTGAATTTGAAAAAAAAACAAAACATTTTTTTTGGACTAAAGAAGGGTTTGGTAGATGCGCATATGAAACTAGTGGGGTTCAGTACCTCCAACAAGGTTAAGAACCACTAGTCTAATGTGAACGCAATTCGACCCGCATGCAGAAATGACATCATATGTGTTGCAGTGTTTACACAAGTAAACATGGCTCCGATTCTAGTAGGTCTCAGTCCTGGTGCATTGGTGGCAATTTCCAAGATTTTGTGCAAACAAAGTCGACATTTTCTGAACGGAATTATTGCGCATAGACGATTAAGGAGAAGGAGGGCAAGCATTTTGTTTAAACAGGAGCCCTCCCATTTTCTCCTGAACCTGGTTTAAAGAACATACCTGATGACAGACAGAACTTACTTTGTAAAGCATTTCCTTTTTAAATCACATTCAAATACCCCAAGAAAGTTGGTAAAAAAAAAAGGCAAATTTACACTGACTAAAAGTAAATTGTTGACGTAACTCCAAAAAATTCACTACAACAGGACTGTTGTGATGTTCTTAAGGTTCTAGTACATAGGTGTCAAACTCTGGCCCGCGGGCCAAATTTGGCCCGCCGTGTAATTTCATTTGGCCCTTGAGGCAATATCAAATTAACATTAGAGCTTGTCCGCCGGTGTTATACAGCGGTGCCGCTGTAACACCGCATTCACCGATTTCCCGGGAGACTCTGGAATTTCAGTGCCCCTCCCGAAAATCTCCCGGTGCAACCATTCTCCCGAATTCCACCCAGACAACAATATTGGGGGTGTGCCTTAAAGGCACTGTCTTTAGCGTCCCCTACAACCTGTCGTCAAGTCTGTTTTTCTTCCTCACAAACAGCGTGCCGGCCCTGTCACGTAATATATGTGGCTTCTACACACATGTAAGTAAATGCAAGGCATACTTGATCAACAGCATACAGGTCACACTGAGGGTGGCCATATAAACAACTTTAACACTGTTACAAATATGCGCTACACTGTGAACCCACACCAAACAAGAATGACCAAACATTTGGGGAGAACATCCGCACCGTAACACAACATCAACACAACAGAACAAATACCCAGAACCCCTTGCAGCACTAACTCTTCCGGACCGCTACAATATACCCCCCCTTCCCGCTACCAACAAACCCCGCCCCCCTGAACCCACCCACCTGAGCCCCGACATTAACTGAGCAGTAAAAAGGCCTGAATGGTTTATTTATTCATTATTTTATTTTCAAATGTATTAGCCTCTGGAAAAAGTTAATGTTAACATTTACCTGAGAGGGCCGCAAATACAAATGAGGCATTAGATTTTTATTTAAATTGATTTGATATGCCATTGATATTTTTTAATTATTATTATTATTATTATTTCAAACTCGATTTTGCATGTCACTATAAAGTTACATTAGCCATGCTTGTTCAATATCCAATGAAAAACTTGTTTGGGTCCCTATTAAAAGATTAATTTGTTCAACCTCGGCCCGCGGCTTTGTTCAGTTTTAAATTCTGGCCCACTCTGTATTTGAGTTTGACACCCCTGTTGTAGTACCAAGATAATCTACGACTGGAGTGATATGCTGTTTCTAAGGCCCTAACAGAAAAAACGAAGTCAAGACGACAGGAGTTCTTTTTAAAGGAGAATTGCATTTTTTTTCAATGTTGCCTGTCATTCACACTCTGTATATGAGAAAAAAAAGTGCATTCTAAACAGCGAAAAACTGCTAGCACGAGGTAGCTAACAGATTAATCTAGGCTATGATCCTACTGCAGGGTCGGATGTCCAATTGGGACTTGTTTTTGACAAAGCCAATCTTTTAATATAGTAATTCACATTACAAGAAAAATCGACATCGACAATATTTCAATTGAATTTTGCTCAATATTATTTTTGATATACCGCAAGATAAATAATAATAATAATAATAATAAGGCAGCACAGTGGAAGAGGGGTTAGTGCGTCTGCCGCACAATACGAAGGTCCTGAGTAGTCCTGGATTCAATCCCGGGCTCGGGATCTTTCTGTGTGGACTTTGCATGTTCTCCCCGTGACTGCGTGGGTTCCCCCTGGGTACTCCGGCTTCTTCCCACCTCCAAAAACATGCACCTGCAGATAGGTTGATTGGAAAAACTAAATTGGGTCTGAATGTGAGTGTGAATGTTGTCTGTCTATCTGTGGTGGCCCTGCTAAAAGGACGCCCCTGCTTATTTCAGCAAGACAATGCCAAGCCACATTCAGCACGTGTTACAAAAGCGTGGCTCCGTAAAAAAAAAAAAGAGTGCGGGTACTTTCCTGGCCCGCCTGCAGTCCAGACCTTTCTCCCATTGAAAATGTGTGGCGCATTATGAAGCGTAAAATATGACGGCAGGGACCCCGGACTGTTGAACGACTGAAGCCCTACATAAAACAAGAACGGGAAAGAATTCCACTTTCAAAGCTTCAACAATTAGTTTCCTCAGTTCCCAAACGTTTATTGAGTGTTGTTCAAAGAAAAAGTGATGTAACACAGTGGTGAACATGCCCTTTCCCAACTACTTTGGCACGTGTTGCAGCCATGAAATTCTAAGTTAATAATTATTGGCAAAAAAAAAAAAATGTATGAGTTTGAACATCAAATATATTGTTTTTGTGGTGCATTCAATTGAATATGGGTTGAAAAGGATTTGCAAATCATTCTATTCCATTTATATTTACATCCAACACAATTTCCGAACTCATATAGAAACGGGGTTTGTATTTTCATTACCACAGTTTGACAATCACTGGTATATACCTTTAACCTGCCGAGGACCATCTGTCAGGTTCAAACACTGATTACATCTATTAAATAGACGAGAAGCAAGGAATCATGCAGAGACAGAGTTCAATTTTGCTCATTTTAGGAGAAACGTTATTTGGGCTGTACTCTGGTTACAGATCCAAACTTCGCTCTAAAGTCTAGCCCACGTGCTTCCTCTATTTATTTGGGAGATCCCTGGTTGGTTGCATCACTGAAACTGTCACTGAGGGAAGCGAGTAATCTCAACAGCTCCAGTTAGACACAATATATGATTATACAAGAAATGCAAATGTGTTGACCCTGGTGGTATTGCCTCGTCGCTGCTCTGTCTGCGTCACGGCGGTGTTCGGCCTTGGCAGTCAGCAGGCCGTTCCTGGACACAGACACTGATACGAGACTGGCTTGCAATCTTTTGGATTGCCAGCTTGGCACAGACAAAGAAAAATACCACTTCAGCACAATTGACAATAACTATAGCAAAGGCCCTTAAGCATAAGAGTTATTATTCTAATACCATCTCATTGCAAAGAAACAAGCCCAGGGATCCCACTAATTGAGTGTAATAGAAAGTTAGGAGAGACAAGAACCCACATGTCTTTGTTTCTTTCTTTTTTTTTTAAGACAACTTCAGAATCCTCCATCAACGTTTTATAGACACACTGCAAGTATGTATATATAATGTAGTAAAAGACACATTCATAACAATATGTGATATGTTCAATATTTACCATATCATTTTAATCATTTCCAGGCCTGACTTCATCTGCGCATTGATTTAAGTTTCCACAGCAGCGCACGTCCAACTTCCAGTCTGTTCCTACTTCAGGACACAAATTGCTTGTGTGTCTTCCAATCATGGTTGGCTTAGTAACAGACAACAAAGATGACTATTTTTTGACAACTGAGGATTCACAACCTTATCTTTTTAAAGCTGAATATACAGCGGACGAACTACTTCCTCTAGAAGCGAGCACGAAGAATAGGGTGAGACGTTGAAGCAGACGGAAGCCAATAGAGTGAGGTGAAATTGGCTCCAAGCTGCAAATGCGGAATTTGGAGACAAGCTATCTGGACTTAAATGGAGTGCTTACCCGAAATAAACCAGAAAAAAGTCCCCTGCCAGCATGACCAAAGACACAACTGTCTATCAAGTGAGTCACACTTTATATTGATCATGATAGGCACAGTACATCATGTGTGTATCATGACCGACAGCATACACTGTCTGGCTAGCGGTGAACAAAAAACAAACACGAAATGTGGGATAATACTTTACATATACTGTAATATGATTGTTCATGTTTTTCAGTTAGTTCAGAATGGTGTCCAATCGCAGTGTTTTGCATTACAAACTCAAATGAGTTTCATGCTGACGTAGAAGCTTGCATATCTCTTGCCATTGTTAGCTAATGTGTTAGCACACTAGAAAGAGTTCCTCAGTGTTTGCTCTTACAATAACAGTGTCACTACAGTTTGGTTATTGGTTACGGAAGGTAAAATAAGTATTTGTGACTGTTTTTGAATGCATTTTTAAAGTGATTTAGTGTTAGGATTGATTGCTCCCATTAGTTGCATTGCTAGCTACCGAGAAGATATACATTTTTAGATGTTAAAATGCAAAAACAAATAAGAAACCTTTTGTCTTCTTGTCTCTCATAATGATTGTGATCGATTGGCAACCCCCCCCCCCCCCCAAAAAAAAGAAGTGAAGTTCCCCTTTAATGTAAAATTATATGTCAATGTGCTAAACGTAGCACACGCCCATGGTTAAATTAAAGCCGCCACACCTTAAAACTAAGTTGTTGTTTTTAGCATGTAACAAACTTAATATAATGAAGTCTGACGCTATTTCTAACTTTTTATGGCAATGTTATGCTAACAAACAGCCTAATTTCAACACGTATTAGCCCTTCATCGATTTTTAAATGAATCGCGATTATTATTTGTACTGATTCTTAATCGATGAACGATAGGCAAAATTCCCCCCAAAAGTGCAGTTCTCTATTAATGTCAAGTTTGAGTCAAAGAGTTAAAAATGTTGCCGAGTACCCCAATTTAGTCCACTGCAGTGTACACTTTTTTTTTGCATAACACAGTTAGTTATTCTTCTGAAATGTATAACTCTGACAGAAGAACTAGACCAACAACATGTCGACTACAGAGAATCCTGGTTCTCAAAATAAGAATACTGCAATAGTGAAGGGAGAAGTTTGGGACCCTAGTGCTTAATTTATCAATCAATCAATCAATCAATGTTTACTTATATAGCCCTAAATCACTAGTGTCTCAAAGGGCTGCACAAACCACTACGACATCCTCGGTAGGCCCACATAAGGGCAAGGAAAACTCACACCCAGTGGGACGTCGGTGACAATGATGACTATGAGAACCTTAGAGAGGAGGAAAGCAATGGATGTCGAGCGGGTCTAACATAATACTGTGAAAGTTCAATCCATAATGGATCCAACACAGTCGCGAGAGTCCAGTCCAAAGCGGATTCAACACAGCAGCGAGAGTCCCGTTCACAGCGGAGCCAGCAGGAAACCATCCCAAGCGGAGGCGGATCAGCAGCGCAGAGATGTCCCCAGCCGATACACAGGCAAGCAGTACATGGCCACCGGATCGGACCGGACCCCCTCCACAAGGGAGAGTGGGACATAGGAGAAAAAGAAAAGAAACGGCAGATCAACTGGTCGAAAAAGGGAGTCTATTTAAAGGCTAGAGTATACAAATGAGTTTTAAGGCGAGACTTAAATGCTTCTACTGTGGTGGCATCTCGAACTGTTACCGGGAGGGCATTCCAGAGTACTGGAGCCCGAAATGAAAAAGCTCTATAGCCCGCACACTTTTTTGGGCTTTGGGAATCACTAATAAGCTGGAGTCCTTTGAACGCAGATTTCTTGCCGGGACATATGGTACAATACAATCGGTAAGATAGGATGGAGCTAGACCGTGTAGTATTTTATACGTAAGTAGTAAAACCTTAAAGTCACATCTAAAGTGCACAGGAAGCCAGTGCAGGTGATCAAACTTTCTTGTTCTTGTCAAAAGTCTAGCAGCCGCATTTTGTACCAACTGTAATCTTTTAATGCTAGACATGGGGAGACCCGAAAATAATACGTTACAGTAATCGAGGCGAGACGTAACAAACGCATGGATAATGATCTCAGCGTCTTTAGTGGACAGAATGGAGCGAATTTTAGCGATATTACGGAGATGAAAGAAGGCCGTTTTAGTAACGCTTTTAATGTGTGCCTCAAAGGAGAGAGTTGGGTCGAAGATAATACCCAGATTCTTTACCGTGTCGCCTTGTTTAATTGTTTGGTTGTCAAATGTTAAAGTTGTATTATTAAATAGAGGTCGGTGTCTAGCAGGACCGATAATCAGCATTTCCGTTTTTTTGGCGTTGAGTTGCAAAAAGTTAGCGGACATCCATTGTTTAATTTCATTAAGAACAATTAGCCCTTCTATAGAGTGAAAGTGAGTTTTTAGCATAGAATTATCAAATCCAAGAAACATAGTCAAGGCCAATTTCAATGTGCAACCGGATGTTTTTGTGTCAGTTCAGAGGTTTCAGGTTGTATGCGATTATATATATCTTGGGAGTCCAGATGGATAATATTTTAGCGTTTAAATCACAAGTTAAAAAGGTATGCAATACACTTACATTTCCTCTATCAATCTACCGTTTCATCAGACTGCAACTATCACTCACTGCTGCTACATTTTACATGCAGGCCATGATACCCTCCTATATCAAATACTGTTCAACTCCCTGATCAAATGCAGATGTCACCACCTTCAAACCACTGGGATCGTTGTACAAAGGAACAATAAAAATACTGGACAGAAAACCCATTGATTATATCACCGTGTACAGTATTAAGCCAGGGGTCTGCAACCCAAAATGTTGAAAGAGCCATATTGGACCAAAAATAAAAAATAAAATCTGTCTGGAGCAGCAAAAAATTATAAGTCTTATATAACATATGTTTCGGAGTATAAGTTGCACCTGCCGAAAATGCATAATAAAGAAGGGAAAAAACATATATACTGTAAGTCGCACTGAAGTATAAGTCGCATTTTTGGGGAAATTTATTTGATAAAACCCAACACCAAGAATAGACATTATGACAGGCAATTTAAAATAAATAAAGAATAGTGAACAACAGGCTGAATATAGTGTACGTTATAAGACGCATAAATAACCAACAGAGAAGGTGCCTGGTATGTTAACGTAACATATTATGGTAAGAGTCATTCAAATAACTATAATTTATAGAATAGTGCTTCTCAAATGGGGGTACACGTACCCCGGGGGTTACTTGAAGGAATGCCGAGGGGTACGTGAGATTTTTAAAAAATATTCTAAAAATAGCAACAATTCAAAAATCCTTTATAAATATATTTATTGAATAATACTACAACAAAATATGTATGTAAGTCCAATATTCAATATTGGTGCAGCTGGATTTTTTTTGTTGGCATTTTCCATAAATATTGATGTTAAAGATTTCTTTTTTTGTGAAGAAATGTTTAGAATGAAGTTGATGAATCCAGATGGATCTCTATTACAATCCCCAAAGAGGGCACTTTAAGTTGATGATTACTTTTATGTGTAGAAATCTTTATTTAGAATTGAATCACTTGTTTATTTCTCAACAAGTGTTTAGTTATTTTGATATATTTTTTCCAAATAGTTCAAGAAAGACCACTACGAATGAGCAATATTTTGCACTGTTATACAATTTAATAAATCAGAAACTGATGACATAGTGCTGTATTTTACTTCTTTATCTCTTTTTTCAACCAAAAATGCTTTGCTCTGATTAGAGGGTACTTGAATTAAAAAAATGTTCACAGGGGGTACATCACTGAAAAGAGGGTGAGAACCACTGATATAGAACATGCTATACGTTTACCAAACAATCTGTCACTCCTAATCCCTAAATACCATGAAATCTTATATGTCTAGTCTCTTACGTGAATGAGCTAAATAATATTATTTGATATTTTACTGTAATGTGTTAATAATTTCAAACATAAGTCGCTCCTGAGTATAAGTAGCACCCCTGGCCAAACTATGAAAAAAACTGCGATTTATAGTCCAAAAAATCCGGTAAGTGATATTATGAAGGCAACATATGATTTAATTGTCTATATTAGCTATATTAGCCGACTATAAAAGGCTGACGCAAATCTCCATTGACAGAAATGTTGTATTTTAATATTTAGTCTACACATTTTTGCAACATTGGAGATCATTAGTAAAATGGAGGCTTAGAATGTCTTAGAATGGCCAAAGGTATAGATGTGTGTGTCCAAGTTTAAGGAATTTAGTGTTGCAAATGAACCTATCCCCAGTCACATAAGGTATTTGTTTAAAACCCCGTTTCCATATGAGTTGGGAAATTGTGTTAGACGTAAATATAAACGGAATACAATGATTTGCAAATCCTTTTCAACCCATATTCAATTGAATATGCTACAAAGACAAGATATTTGATGTTCAAACTCATAATTTTTTTTTTTTTTTTGCAAATAATAATTAACTTAGAATTTTATGGCTGCAACACGTGACAAAGTAGTTTGGAAAGGGCATGTTCACCACTGTGTTACATCGTCCTTTTCTTTTAACAACACTCAATAAACGTTTGGGAACTGAGGAAACTAATTGTTGAAGCTTTGAAAGTGGAATTCTTTCCCATTCTTGTTTTATGTAGAGCTTCAGTCGTTCAACAGTCCGGGGTCTCCGCTGTCGTATTTTACGCTTTATAATGCGCCACACATTTTCGATGGGAGACAGGTTTGGACTGCAGGCGATCCAGGAAAGTACCCGCACTCTTTTACTACGAAACCACGCTGTTGTAACACGTGGCTTGCATTGTCTTGCTGAAATAAGCAGGGGCGTCCATGATAACGTTGCTTGGATGACAACATATGTTGCTCCAAAACCTGTATGGACCATTCAGCATTAACGGTGCCTTCACAGATGTGTAAGTTACCCATTCCTTGGGCACTAATACACCCCCATACCATCACAGATGCTGCCTTTTGAAATTTGCGCTTATAACAATCCGGATGGTTATTTTCCTCTTTGTTCTGGAAGACACCACGTCCACAGTTTCCAAATATAATTTGAAATGTGGACTTGTCAGACCACAGGACACTTTTCCACTTTGTATCAGTCCATCTTAGATGATCTCGGGCCCAGCGAAGCCGGTGGTGTTCCTTGGTGTTGTTGATAAATGGGTTTTGCTTTGCATAGCAGAGTTTTAACTTGCACTTACAGATGTAGCAACCAACTGTATTTACTGACAGTGGTTTTCTGAAGTGTTCCTGAGCCCATCTTTTACACACTGATGTCGGTTTTTGATGCATTACCGCCTGAGGGATCAACGGTCCATAATATCATTGCTTACGTGCAGTGATTTCTCCAGATTCTCTGAACCTTTTGATGATTTTACGGACCGTAGATGGTAAAATCCCTAAATTCCTTGCAATAGCTCGTTGAGAAATGTTGTTCTAAAACTGTTCGACAATTTGCTTACAAATTGGTGACCCTCGCCCCATCCTTGTTTGTGAATTACTTAGCATTTCATGGAAGCTGCTTTTATACCCAATCATGGCACCCACCTGTTCCCAATTAGCCTGCACACCTGTGGGATGTTCCAAAAATAAGTGTTTGCTGAGCATTTCTCAACTTTATCAGTATTTATTGCCACCTTTCCCAACTTCTTTGTCCCATGTTGCTGGCATCAAATTCTAAAGTTAATGATTATTTGAAAAAAAATATATGTTTATCAGTTTGTACATCAAATATGTTGTCTTTGTAGCATATTCAACTGAATATGGGTTGAAAGGGATTTGCAAATCATTGTATTCTGTTTATATTTACATCAAACACAATTTCCCAACTCATATGGAAACGGGGTTTGTAATTGTCGTTTTTTGTTACAGCACCACACCAGACTGATGGATGAACACTACAAATTCAATGGCAGCTGTGTAGAAGTGTATCAGCAGCTGCTGTGGTAAGTCATGCTTCCTCATTAGCTGCTAAAAGTGCATCCAATGCTGGCTCTTTTTCAAGAGTGGGTTGTTTATAGCCCCCCACTTCCGGTCCTGAGAGGAGTTCAAATAAGGCTTTTAGGGCTGCATGAGCGGCATCGCTGGTAAACAATGAGCCCTGAAGCCAACTCTCATGGTTGTGTTAACGTCACTGAAGCACCTGCTGCTTTGCCGTCCACTGATATGCAGAATTACTACATATTTAATTAAGCAGAAAACTATGGGATAAAAGCGCACGTGCAAATTCCAGGAGCTAATGTTTTGGAAGTGTTCCTCTTAAATAAATATGGGGATAGGTTGATTGGCAACACTAAATTGGCCCTAGTGTGTGAATGTTGTCAGTCTATCTGTGTTGGCCCTGCGATGAGGTGGCGACTTGTCCAGGGTGTACACTGCCTTCTGCCCGATTGTAGCTGAGATGGGCGCCAGCACACCCCGCGACTTCAAAAGGGAATGAGTGGTAGATAATGGATGGATGGATATATGTCCAGAGAAAACTATTAAAGCTCTCAAATAACATCAGATTACAGAGGAAATAGTTCTGTAACGTTGCTACAGAAAGAAAGAAAAGAGAGAGAGAGAGAGAAAGAGAGAGAGAGAGTTAAAGTTAGACAAAGAACTACTCCAGAGTTTTTGAATTTTATAGCTTTTGAGAATGAGCGGGGTAGTGACCGGACAGGTTTTGGGAAATTGTTTCATCCTGGTAGGGGGAAGGAAGAATAAACAAAACACACCATATCTGATTGTGATATCAGCCAAACCAGGAATAATTTGATTAAACATGGCAGATAATACAAAGTCAAACATAAAATGAACCCATTTGGAAAGTAACCTTTGACCAAGGATAAATACAAAATACATTAGTGATTTCCCACCATCATAGCAATATTGGGTAAATATGCGTTGGGAAATTGTGTTAGATGTAAATATAAACAGAATACAATGATTTGCAAATCATTTTCAACCCATATTCAGTTGAAAATGCTACAAAGACAACATATTTGACGTTCAAACTCATACACATTTTATTTTTCTGCAAATAATCATGAACTTTAGAATTTGATGCCAGCAACACGTGACCAAGAAGTTGGGAAAGGTGGCAATAAATACTGATAAAGTTGAAGAATGCTCATCAAACACTTATTTGGAACATCCCAAAGGTGTGCAGGCTAATTGGGAACAGGTGGGTATAAAAGCAGCTTCCCAAAAGAGGGCTCACTCAGTCTTTCACAAGAAAGAACGGGGCGAGGTACACCCCTTTGTCCACAACTGTGTGAGCAAATAGTCAAACAGTTTAAGAACAACGTTTCTCAAAGTGCAATTGCCAGAAATTTGGGAATTTCAACATCTACGGTCCGTAATATCATCAAAAGGTTCAGAGAATCTGGAGAAATCACTCCGCGTAAGCGGCATGGCCGCAAACCAACATTGATTGACCGTGACCTTTGATCCCTCAGACGGCATTGTATCAAAAACTGACATTAATCTCTAAAGGATATCACCACATGGGCTGGGGAACACTTTAGAAAACCACTGTCACTAAATACAGTTGGTCGCTACATCTGTAAGTGCAAGTTAAAGCTCTACTATGCAAAGTGAAAGCAATTTATTAACAATATCCAGAAACAACGCTGGGCCCGAGATCATCTAAGATGGACTGATGCAAAGTGGAAAAGTGTTCTGTGATCTGACCAGTCCACATTTCAAATCGTTTTTGGAAATATTCGACATTGTGTCATCCAGACCAAAGGGGAAGCGAACCATCCAGACTGTAATCGAAGCAAAGTTCAAAAGCCAGCATCTGTGATGGTATGGGGGTTTATTAGTGCCCAAGGCATTGGTAACTTACACATCTGTGAAGGCACCATTAATGCTGAAAGGTACATACAGGTTTTGGAACAACATATGCTGCCATCTAAGCGCCGTCTTTTTCATGGTCGCCCCTGCTTATTTCAGCAAGACAATGCAAAGCCACATTCAGCACGTGTTACAACAGCGTGGCTTCGTAACAAAAAAAGAGTGTGGGTACTTTCCTGGCCCGCATGCAGTCCAGACCGGTCTACCATCGAAAACGTGTGGCGCTTTACGAAGCGTAAAATACGACAACAATGACACCGGACTGTTGAACGACTGAAGTTCTACATAAAACAAGAATGGGAAAGAATTCCACTTTCAAAGCTTCAACAATTAGTTTCCTCAGTTCCCAAACGTTTATTGAGTGTTGTTAAAAGAAAAGGTGATGTAACAGTGGTGAACATGCCCTTTCCCAACTACGTTGGCACGTGTTGCAGCCATGAAATTCAAAGTTTATGAGTTTGAACATCAACTATCTTGTCTTTGTAGTGCATTCAACTGAATATGGGTTGAAAAGGATTTGCAAATCATTGTATTCCGTTTATATTTACATCTAACACAATTTCCCAACTCATATGGAAACGGGGTTTGTATTTAAGCCCAGATCTTTGGTAAATGTTACAAACTCTTTCGTTAGTTAGCAATAAAGAAGTTCTCTGGATTGCTATGAATTCAATTTCACTTTCTGTGGTTCCAATTCAACATCTGGAGATGCAGCAGATTCAATTAAAATTGCAGTTTTGTGAAGTTGTCTAACACTAACATGATGGAAACAAGCAAAGTATCTCATGTTAAATTTTTCATGCAAATTTAACACCGGGCTCTCGTGTCGAATGTTATTCATTCTTGGTAGGTGTGACTGAGGAAGCCTCCCACAGACAATAGGCACCATTACCGGCTGATGACTAAGAAAGGGATCCTGCGGTGGAGTCGTTATGGCAACAGAAGCCTGCCAAACTGTGCAGAAAAGGACCAGTAGGAACACCATCTTGACCCCCACCACCCCTCATTTCCATATGACATTTCACAGATAGGAGCTTAACAAGATTGATTTACATGCGGGGGACAGGATTTTGTGTAAGGTCGAATCAATAATTGGATTATTCCCCTTACCTGCTGTAGTCTGTGTACAAATACCACATACGGCTTTTTGTAAGTAAAATCAGTTGATTTGAAGAATGTATCTTTTTTATTTAGAATAAATAGAGGTGAACTAATGTTATCGTATACCTCATTTTTTGTGATTGGATTTTAGACATTTTCATAAAAATATTTTCATAAAGCGGTCAAACATTGTGCGTAAAACAAAAATCGGTTTGCTTGTGTCTTATTTTGTGGAATTTAGTGCCCAAACAAAAACGTTAGTGACATTCATTTGCTTGTTGTGGATTAAAACTGCGAAATAAGCTACTGTTGGGCCAAATAAAAATGCAAGTGCCAGCACATTGATAAATAAAGTGAGAATTTAAGAATGAACTTGTTTCAAAGTCTACAGAGCTCTGCGCCTGCATCTCCCCTCATCATCGTCATTGCCAGTAAGTCTTCAATAAAAGGTAAAAGTGATGTTAAATATTCCTTTGTTTATTTTATTCAACAACTATATTTATTGCACTGGTTTTCTGCATGTCAGATTAAAATTATTATGTTAATATTTTTTGGTGTCGGGAACGGATTACCGTATTTTTCGGATTATAAATCGCTCCGGAGTATACGTCACACCGGCCGGAAATACATAATAAAGAAGGGAAAAAATATATGTCGCACTGGAGTATAAGTCACATTTTTGGGGGAAATTTATTCGATAAAATCCAACACTAAGAATAAACATTTCAAAGGCAATTTAAAATAAATGAAGAATAGTGAACAACAGGCTGAATAAGTGTACGTTATATGACGCATAAATAACCAACTGAGAAGGTGCCTGGTATGTTAACGTAACATATTATGGTAAGAGTCATTCAAATAACTATAACATATAGAACATGCTATACGTTTACCAAACAATCTGTCATTCCTAATCGATAAATCCCATGAACTCTTCTTCCTCGATGTCGCTTCTTAACAACTCTGCCAACCCCAAAGGTATGCGCCGCTTCCTCTTGTTGTTTTCTGCTGCATATTTCACTACGTCCAGCTTGTAATCTGCAGTACATGATTTCCTTTTCGGTGCCATTTTTGTTCAGCCCTTCTCAGTTTTTATAAGTTACGGCCGACGATGAAAAAATCAATTTTAATAGCTATGGCAGTAGCATATAGCATTTAGCATTCCATGACCCACAATGCACTTCTGCCATGACCCTCCCCGCCAAATTCTTATTGGTTGACGTGTGTGTGAGACGATTGCTGACATTTTATTCGTCTCTTCCGCGAATGAGATAAATAATATTATTTGATATTGTGTAATCTGCAGTACATGATTTCCTTTTCGGTGCTATTTTTGTTCAGCCCTTCACAGTTTTTATAAGTTACCGCCAACGATGAAATGATCCATTTTAATAGCTATAGCAGTAGCATATAGCATATAGCATTTAGCATTCCATGACCCACAATGCACTTGTGCCATGACCCTCCCCGCCAAATTCTTATTGGTTGACGTGTGTGTGAGACGATTGCTGACATTTTCTTCGTCTCTTCCGCGAATGAGATAAATAATATTATTTGATATTGTGTAATCTGCAGTACATGATTTCCTTTTCGGTGCCATTTTTGTTCAGCCCTTCTCAGTTTTTATAAGTTACCGCCAACGATGAAATGATCCATTTTAATAGCTATAGCAGTAGCATATAGCATATAGCAGTTAGCATCCCATGACCCACAATGCACTTCTGCAATGACCCTCTCCCGCCAAATTCTTATTTGTTGACGTTTGCTGACATTTTCTTTGTCTCTTTGCGGAATGAGATAAATAATATTATTTGATATTTTACGGTAATGTGTTAATACTTTCACACATAAGTCGTTCCTGAGTATAAGTCGCACCACCGGCCAAAGTATGAAAAAAACTGCGACTAATAATCCGAAAAATCCGGTAATTGGATTTTCAAAACAGATTTATTTGGTTTTACAATTCTGTCTTTGTCTGACTATTTTGAACGGATTATTAACAAAAACCAAAGTATGACTGTATAATCGCTAATGCGAAGGTGGTATTCTACAGGTTTGTACCAAGTTGGAAATAATTATACATTAAACCGTCTTCACATAGTTTTATTTTCTTTGAGAACACTTTGGGATAAAAAGAACACCAACCAGTATCATGAATAATACTGCAGCTGTTTTTAGCAAAACAATCCTGCTCTAAAGGTGCAATTATGAAAACAGGTATGTTGTGGCACACACACACAATTGACATGTACTTTGGTGTAGCTCTAACACGAGTGTAATAGAAATCTCGGCACTTATTCCCTAACAAAAGACAATGCTCAAGTGGCAGAGGTGGCAAAGTGACATACTGTATACTGCGTGTCTTCTTTTTAATAAATATGCAGATGCTACAAATTGCATCCAATGTTTAGGTTGGATGCAAACCTACTGGATGTGGTGCATGTACCTCTGTAACTATATGTGCAAAACAGGATTGTCAAATGTACATAGTTAGAAAACATAGTAACAGAAATCCATAAAAAATATATCTTATTTCCTTTTATATATAGGGCTGGCACACTGTCAATGGTCCAATAAAAACATCTTGTCAACATATTGATGTTGTCTTCTGAGTCATTGATTGATAAAGTGCCATTCTAGTCAGGTATTCAAGGTAAAGCTTGATGACTGTGTATGGAGATGGATTGTTAACGGTCAGGCAACAGAGAGGACCTCCATAGTGTTCCTACTACGGCAAGAAGAGTGTTTCTCAAAGTTCAAACAGCAGACAGAAGACCCATAACAGCCACACCGCAGAACATGAGCAGGATCTGGAGAACAGAGTGTCTGCAAAACAAAACTTTGACACTCACAGTCTGCATTCTCAAAATAGTCTGCTGATGGTCAATATAGGTTCTAGCATACCTGAAATTAGACTCCTCTAGCAGGTCAGGAACCACATTCACCAAGGCAATGTAGAGAAATCCTCCAGAAGTGAAAGGAAGTATCCAAGCAGTGGCATTTTCTGTAGATGGTACATCAATGCTGAAGCTCACGTGATCTTTGACAGCATATACGGTAAGTACACCAGTACCTCTGTTTTTGTTCTACTCACTTCCTGTATGATTAGGTATTTTTAACGGAAAACTTTGTCAACATTTTGCCCTGGTTTTTGTGCACTCTCGTTTATTGTATGGCCAAACATTGCTCAGAACAAACTAGTCCGTTTGCTCGCAAGTCATTCACATGCTGGCATCTGTGCTTTTGTTCATTTAGTACGACTAAAAAAATAAGTCGACATGGGGCCAAAGAATGTTACGAGTTTCAGCAATTTGAATAAGATGAAACACACTATTCTTTAAAAGAAAAAACTTAATGAACTTATATTATGCAAAATATATACATAGATTTTATGTACCGTAATTTTCGGAGTATAAGTCGCTCCGGAGTATACGTCGCACCTACCAAAAATGCATAATAAAGAAGGGAAAAACATAAGTCCCACTGGAGTATAAGTCGCATTTTTGGGGGAAATTTATTTGATAAAACCCAACACCAAGAATAGACATTTGAAAGGCAATTTAAAATAAATAAAGAATTGTAAACAACAGGCTGAATAAGTGTACGTTATATGAGGCATAAATAACCAACTGAGAAGGTGCCTGGTATGTTAACGTAACATATTATGGTAAGAGTCATTCAAATAACTATAACATATAGAACATGCTATACGTTTACCAAACAATCTGTCACTCCTATTTGCTAAATCCGATGAAATCTGATACGTCTAGTCTCTTACGTGAATGAGCTATATAATATTATTTGATATTTTCCGGTAATGTGTTAATAATTTCACACATAAGTCGCACCTGAGTATAAGTCGCACCTCCGGCCAAACTATGAAAAAAACTGCGACTTATAGTCCGAAAAATATGGTATATATATATATATATATATATATATATATATATATATATAAACTGTATTTATGAAAACAATTTATTTTGTTCAAAATGAGCCGTTAGAGATTTACCAACAATTATAACGTAGGATAATTTATTATGTCGGCGGATTAAATAGTAGACTTTGAATGCAGTTGCAATATAGGCTACAGTGGGATGCCTACCTATGGAGTAGTCTTTGCAATTAGGCTGAATGTGCAAGTCTTTTGTTACATCAAAAAAAGTGTTTATACTGTGGGAATTGTATGTATTACACACCAGCGGTTTGATTGTTACATGCATCTTAATTTAATTTTTACTACCAAATGTGTAGGTTGCCATGTAAAGTCACAAATGCAAGCCAGTAGCCTGCCTATGCCGCATCAAGCTAGTAGAGACTTAATATACGTTCAAATGTTTTCTATCAGATATACTTGCTTTATTGGCATGGAAAATTGCAACATTATTTAGAGGCAATCCGACCGAGTCCTGCTTGAGTGATTGTTTCACTGGTCGAGTCTGTAACCGGACCTGACGTCACTTGCAACACAAGGTACCAAAACATGGGACCGTTTGATCTTATGTGAATCGATACCAGATAGCACCGACAAAAATCAGTCGGTACCAATTAATAATAAAAGATTTCTGTACTCATCCCTAATAATTTGCTTTGTAGCACTGAAAGACATACTGCTTTCATTTCAAGCCTCGGTTCTGAAGTTTTTCTTCTTTGCTTTCCTCTCACTGTACACGTAAATGTGTCGGCGATTATGCAGCTGAGCCACATCAGAGTGGCCAAAAAGCCGCATGCGGCTCCGGAGCCGCGGGTACCTGACCCCTGCACTAGATGGATCACAGTTTGAGGATCACTGCTCTATGCAATATGGTGTGTGTTTATATTTTTGGGTGTCAGTAAGGTATTAATTGGATTTTCTATACCCACGCAGTCACAGGGAGAACATGCAAACACCCCACAGAAAAATCCAGAGCCTGGGATTGAACTCTTGTCTATTTAACTGTGTTGCCCCTGTGATGAGGTGGCGACTTGTCCACGGTGTACCCCGCCAACCGCCCGAAGCAGCTGGGATAGGCGCCAGCATCCCCCGCCACCCCAAATGGTACAAGCGGTAGAAAATAGACGGATTGATGGATGAGGAATGTTTCTATGGTTTTGCTTTTGGAACAGATTACAAACAAAAAACGAGGTACCGTTGTACAGTATATATTAATATAAACCAAGAAAAGATGTTACCTGTGCCTTCTGGTGATTGAGCACACAAGGCGAAACAGGCGCCCAGGACGCCAACCAGTGCAGTGGACAGCTGCAGACGAGCAGCACTCCACCGGTCGAATCCAGCTCGCAGCAAAATGGCAAAGTCCCCCACCTGAGAACAATTAAACAGTCTTACACAACTAACACTTATTGTATATGTAACTTTAAAATAAAAAAACAATAAAGTTTGGAAAACAAACAAACAAAAACAAAACAGCGGTAACAGCTGTAACTGTTTGCTTTGTGCATGTGAGATGTATAGATACTACATTGCCAAAATTGACATAGATTACAATTTTATAATTATGTATTATTAACAGTCGTGGTCAGATGTTTCATATGCTCATATGGGTTAAGAGATGGGGACCGAGACCCTGTTGCAGCAGTACCCACACAAAAAAAGAAGCTATTGGCGGGAACACACACCATTTTTAAACCCATTACTCCCCTTAACACGTCAACAGCAGCCCTCATAAGAAAGTGCTAAGCTATTAAGTAATCACAACAACAACAGCACAGCGCTTACATTTATGTACCAATGATGGTTACAGCAAGCAAGGTTGCGTTTAAAAAAAAAAAACAGATTTGTGAGCATCAATAGAACCAAAGACACTTTTTGCACATTATCCATGTTCTGTATTGCTGCAATAATTATTACAATTTGGTGTGGATTTTATTTAGTTTTTTTTAATCAAATTTAAGTATTTCAATTACTGTACTATGCTATTCAACTTGAATCTTAAAAAATATTAACATTTAAACATTATTTTTCTTTTTTTTACAAAAATGGGAGATAGCCTCTAGCACACCATGCAACACCAAAAGGGACAAGAATGGACGGGTGGATGGGCAAGTTTTCCATATTTTTAAGAACCAATTCAGACACCGGCACCGTTTTTCCAAAAACCGAAATGGAACTAGTATTGATTCAAATGTAAATAACATCCATATAGGGATAGGCGATATGGCCCAAAAAAATCTATATCACGATATATTTTGCAGCCTCTTGCGATCATTTTCTCAAAATTATTAGAAATGGTTCACTTCCTATCTCTGACAGAAAATGATTCGTAAATATGCATACCTGCTCCTCAAAGAACCAAGAAATCCCATGTGGTGTGCCTCAAGGCTCAATCTTTGGTCCTATTATTTTAATACTTAAATGATTTTTGGCAACACTAAATTGGCCCTGGTGTGTGAATGTGAGTGTGAATGTTGTCTGTCTATCTGTGTTGGCCCTGCGATGAGGTGGCGACTTGTCCAGGGTGTACACCACGTTCCGCCCGATTGTAGCTGAGATAGGCACCGCGACCCCAAAGGGAATAAGTGGTAGAAAATGGATTGATAGATGATTTCACTTGGTGCTGTCATCAGAAGACATGGAATTGATATCCAAAGTTTTGCTGACAACACACGGTTGTATATTTGTTTGCTTCCTGATGACGCAAGACCAATTAATACTCTTTTTAATTGCATTTTGGATAACGCCTGGATGACAACTTTTTACATCTTAACCAGGACAAGACTGAAGTTTTAGTCATTGGCCCTAAGTCCCTGAGAGAGAAACACATCAAAACTACAATCAATGTCTTTAACTTTATCACGACAAGTGGAAAAACTCAGTATTCTTTTACACTGAATTTGAATACACTGAATTTTAAAACACATCATTTTTTCAAATGCAAAAAAATTCAGTGTAAAAAAAAAAAGCTTTCTAAATAAAAACACAAATTAACCTGTACTAGGCTGTCTCTTCCGTCGCCCAAAATAAATCTGGCATTCAAGTCTACTATGTGGAAGTAAACTTCAGACCACAACTGTAAAAAGACTGAGTACATCTGAGTACTTGTATAATGAATAATTCAAAGACAGTTGAATTAAGACTTTCACAATTTTCAATTTATTACAAGTCTCACCTCATGTGGAATTTCATGAAGCAAGATGGCAAAAGTCGTCAGGAACCCAACCTGCAGACAAAGTGTAAATTCCCGTCACAAAGCTCTGAGTACAGCAAAACATCTTACAATTGCAGTTTTAAAACATTTTTAAGTCACAGAAAAAAATGGCACACTCATAAACACGTGCCTTGCTGCAAGGGTTCACACTAAAACACCTGTGAAATGACACGTGTATGTGTTTGGGACAGCTCGCTAGCTTCCTCCCTGGCACATACAATCATAGTTCATGCTGATAGTCTTATGTCACACCAGCTGCACTCCTCCATGGCTACACTTGGCAGAATGCTCATCTACTGGATGGATACCAAGCACTGTTATTGCTGAATTGCTCTTCTCTAAAACAAACAAACTACTTATGATTCGAAAATAGTCTTTATTGGGTGATTTTGCAAAGCACGATTGATTCAAATTAAGGGTTTAGTTAGAATTTTAGACTATTTCAGGCATGTGATTTGACCACAATGAAAAAGACTCACCAATTTAACATGCTAAAATTAACAAAGACAGCACCATTTCAAGAAAATATTTTAGTGTTTAAAGATATGAAAACATCATTAATAGAACATACATACCCCAATTATCCTAATGAATCACTGTATATGGTTCAGTCCCAACAATATTTACCCTGTCTGCAACTGAAGTGGGTTGTTTGGGTGGATCTTTCCTCTCGATGTCTACGGCAGTTGTCGATGCAAACAAAGGATGAAGTCCGTATGGTTTGCTCACTTTCAGTTGACATCCAAAAGTACTAGCTAGTGAAAAGTTTGTTTTCCTTGCTTCAAGTTGTTTCATATGATTTTGGCGTTTCGCATGTACTTCCAAATCCTTGAAACCTCGTGATCCATAGTCAATATTATCATGACACCACGTCCACAAAACTTTTCCGGGACGATCGATTTTCTGAATAAAATCACCGAAAAAAGTTGTAACTTCTTTCTTCCCAACAGTATCAGTGATTTCCCTTTCCATCCAGTCCCATCGAAACTTATTTTTTTATTTTTGACATGTTTATCAATTTCTTTTATCTTTTAACCAACATCGTTTACATTTGGAAAATGGCGGTAATAACGTCATCTTTCATAACAGATGTCCTGATAGGTCACAAGGAACATATAGACCAATCAACTACGGCGTAATGTAAGCTACGCCTCGATTACAAAAGACGAATCGGCAAGTAAACTAATCTTGACTTAGGGTCGGAAAAAAAATGGAAGTATGGAAGATAATTCACGGTAAGCAATATTTTAACAGTAGATTTACCTGCTACATCTGCTTTTGTTTTTTCAACAGTATTGCAATATTAATACAACCAAATAGAAAAATGGAAGAAATTAATTGCAAACAAATGTTTTCAGGTTAAATGAGCAGTAGTTTGACCTGCTACTATTATTTTAACAAACACGGAACATCGTAAAGACATAACGGAAGAAGTGACAGCAGCAATAGACGGACGAAGTTCAAAAAGTAAGAGAATGGTGACCACTTTTCAGTCATAAATGTTTTTGTTTTTTTCCACAATAATATACTATGTTCAATACAGTGTTTTTAACCTATTGTCTCAATCTGGTTTGCCGGCAAACTTGGTCCGCTGTCACTTCTGTTTTGTCCTTCGCATCCTTAGTTGCTTTAAGTTGAATTGTAGCTTCAATTTATTGTACTGTGTCGTTTTTTTGGTGTTGTGGCTTTTGCAATCGTGTTGTAGCTGAAAGTTGTTGTGTTGTAATTAATGATATTGTCTTATGGCGTATGCATTTGTTATGACCTTTCTCTGCCACCGTAGCTATTAGTCCTTTTTCTTTTGATGACACCACAGACAGGGTAGACAGACTTAACGTTTAACGTCTTTATCATTAAAAGTGCTAAACTTTATATAAAAACTGCCGTTTTAAAATCCAATTTTTTTTATTTTTTCTAGTTATCAATAAAATTCATATATTGCCTTTTAAAATTGTGTTGGATCGATATCCATCTTCCAGAAAGTCAAATTGCCAAGCATATATTGATATACTTAAAACTTAGGAATATAAATCGATCTATTGATATATTGATCAAGCATTATACCCTACTATAATTTTATAAATCCAAGGAGTTTCTCTGGTGGGACGCAAATACTTCTGACGAGATCTGACCAATCTAAGTCTATATGCATTCATTGATGAAGCCGACTTGGATAAGAGGCGGAACGTCTTCTTAGACAAACTGAACAGTCCAGTTACAATCAATTGAATGCCCTGAGTACACAATGACAGGATGAATAACAACATCCATTGACCTGTTTTCTTACAGAATCTTTAAAAAAAAAAAAAAAAAGAGGTAGAATTTCCGACAATTGGATCTTGTTTGTGCAGATGTTCTTAACGTTCTGTTCTGTATTAAAGTGAGACGAATCACACTAAAACATCAGTCAAATTGATTGCAGTTTCTAAATGTAGATGAATATGTGACCAAAAAGACAATAACAATTATCACCTAATAATGAAAAGCAACTTTCATGATTGTATGTACTATAGGTTTTTCGTGCAGCTCACCTTTTTACTGACAAGGAAACTCCCTGCAACAGCCAGTCCATGGGTGAAGTTGTCAATGCAGTTGGCCAGTAAGTTTAGGTAGCCACTTGTCTGAAATATAGTAAAGTTCATTACAGAATCTGACAAGACGAGAAAAAACAAGTCTTTACAGCTTTGGGACACCAAATGATTTAGTCCCTAGCAGATTGGCGACTGCACTTTAACAACTATAGATTGGTGCGGGTGGTTTTATATAAAACACAGATGTAATCAGTCTTTAACTAATTATGGTTCCACATTTCCATTTGCAGTGTTGAGAGTCACAGCGGTACAAAATAATGGCATTATTAATGCAGGTTTTGTTTTCCAGTAACGGGTAACCTAAATACGGGTGATTCACTTTTCAAACGTTAAAATGCCGTTACAGAGAGTGAAACGTGTCGCGTTATTGTAGCACACATAGTCTTGGCACTCTTTTTTTGACTTTATCCAACCTTAACACGACCAACAGCAGTGGTCGATTCCAACACTGTATAACATTACTCCGACTTGGATGTTGTCCCTTTATTCTCTTGAAATGTACATTATGTCCAAGACTAAAGTGTACGCGTATGTTGTGAGTAAGGATGTAACAATATTAACATGTGTGTTATGGTTTTTGTGGGCAAAATTATCACAGTTATTATTATCACAGGAGGGTTGAATGTGCTGAAAGAGTAGTTATACACTTATACACTATAAAGCTTTTAAAAAATGTGTATTTTTCAAAGAAACTACAATAAATGAACACAAAATACTTTCTTGGCAAAATTCACATTACATATTATTCTGATTATTAAGAGCATATTTTTATTTGAGGGTTTAAAAATGTTTATCTTCCTTTTTAATTAGTAAAAGTTTTTACATTTTTAATTGATAAAGATTGTTCATAAGGGAAAATTGAGTGATCCCTTGGCTTCATGTCTGGTTTATCTGCCATCACGGGAGATGACTTCCTGTTGTATTTTAGTTATTAAAAAAAAAACACCTCCGCTTTTCATATTCCTTCGAGTATAGATCAATCACTCTGTGTAATACAGCACAGCCTGTATGTGCAATGTACACAATTGAATATCTTAGTTCCTCAGGCATCAGTGTGTTCACACATTTATAGTATGTAATTTCTTAAAGGTGGAAGACGTTAAAGTCTCTTGTATTCATGTTATCATGGCTAACGATCCAGTGCTTGACAGTACGTGAGTGTTTCACAATGTGGTTATCAATCATAGCTTTTCAATAGTTTTAATTAAAACAGTAATACTAATCAGGAGTTTTATCGCAGTTATTGTTAATACCAATAAAATATGTTTTTTTTTTTAAGTAACTCAATTAAGCGTTTTTCTTTGTAACCTACTACTATATTGACAAGAGTAATTTTAATGCATTGTTCAATTAATTATTTATGGAAAGTAACTAGTAACTAGTGTCATATGTCTAAAGACCCAGCTTAACTTTAAGGTAAAATGGCCAAGCCAAATCCATTTATGGATATATATTGTGTTAGTTTCTTTTTCTCTTTGTGGACTCCTGTTAATCCTGCAGTATGGCACATTGAATATGAACAATCGTTAAATATCAGCGTTTGCAGTGGTTCTAAAGTCATGAACCCCTTTGAAAATTTACACTAACTTTTCAACCAATCTGTGTGGTGTAATATATGTATCAAGATGTTTTTGTTGCAGACATGCTGTATGACATGGAATAAATAGTATTAAACTTTAAAGTAAACAATCTAAAATGAACCACTATGTTAACAAACTCTGATCTATTGTTCTGTTTAATAATGTGTCCTTCAAATAGCAATACTTGCTGTTTCACTAGTGTTGGTTTGTTGCTTTAAGACTGGAATGTGCTGGAAATGCATTTTTCCTTATTAATTGATTAGCATTCTCTCTATAGCACACAATCGTTTTTTATTTAGAGTTGTGACAATTATGTATTGGCGCAAAAGTCCCAGGGAGTAATATACTGTGCTTTTTGACATACAGCCCAAAATGTTATTTAATGAAGATAAATTGGTATATTGCAAACAATGTGTCTCTACAAACATGTTTGATGCAATGATGTAAAGACTGTTAATTACAACATTGGCTGTAGAGTCATTACAGATTTTATATTGCCGACAGTGTAACAATAGAATCTCCAATTCTTATTGGAAAATTATTATAAAACTTCCACGTGTGTCCCAGAACAGATTGTGCTAGACCTTGATGCATTTGTTGAGCTACACAAAAAACACATAGCATGCGTTGGCAAGTTTCATTGCAGCAAACACTTGCTGCCTAAAATATAAACATGGAAATGCCAGCGTACAATACATACGGTACCTTGACTTTGTCTGATGTTCCCTGCAGACTCTGTTGCTTTGAGGATTTCTGTGAGTCAGTGTGTGGCCCATTTCCACGTAACACAACAGTATTTGTGCTATAAACTAAATTTGAATGTGTCTGTGGAGAAAAACATAGATTGAAATACACAGCTGAATTCATAAACCAATAACTACAAAACCCAAAACCAGTGAAGTTGGCACGTTGTGTAAATCGTAAAGAAAAACAGAAAACATTATTTGCAAATCTTGTTCAACTTATATTCAATTTAATACACAGCAAAGACAAGATATTTAATGTTTGAACTGAACATTTTTTAACTTAGAATTTAATGACAGCAACACATTGCAAAAAAAGTTGGCACAGGGGCATTTTTACCACTGTGTTACTGTATTATTTTCCATTCTTGCTTGATGTACAGCTTAAGTTGTTCAACAGTCCTGGGTCTACGTTGTTGTATTTTACGCTTCATAATGCGGCACACATTTTCAATGGGAGACAGGTCTGGACTACAGGCAGGTCATTCTAGTACCCACACTATTTTACTACAAAGCCATGCTGTTATAACATGTGCAGGATGTGGCTTGGCATTGTCTGGCTGAAATAAACAGGAGCGTCCATGAAAAAGACGTTGCTGGGATGGCAACATATGTTGCTCCAAAACCTGTACGTACCTTTCAGCATTAATGGTGCCTTCGCAGATGTGTAAGTTACCCATGCCTTTTGCACTAATATATGGTGGCTTTTAAAGTTTCTGTCTATAATAATCCGAATGGTTCTTTTGCTCTTTGGTCTGGAGGACACAACGTCCACAGTTTCCCCCAAAAATTTGAAATGACCACAGAACACTTTTCCACTTTGATGAGCCAGTGGCGTTTCTGCGTGTTGTTGATAAATGGCTTTTGCTTTGCATTGTAGAGTTTCAATTTGCACTTACAGAGGTAGCGACAAACTGTAGTTCCTGACAGTGGTTTTCTGAAGTGTTCTTGAGCCCATGTGGTGATATCCTTTAGACACTGATGTTGGTTTTTGATGCAGTACCGCCTGAGGTATTGAAGGTCAATGGCATTCAAAGCTGGTTTTTAGCCTCGTTCCTTTTGTAGACACTCAGAGCGCTTCACAGAGAAGTGAGAACCAATCATTCATTCACTCCACATTCCACCTGGCGGTTATACCCAATCATGGCACCCACCAGGTGACTCAATTAGCCTGTTCATCTGTGGGATGTTCCAAATAAGTGTTTGATGAGTATTCCTAAACTTTCTCAGTTTTGTGCCACTTGTGCGAGCTTTTATGAAACATGGTGCAGGCATCAAATTCCAAATGAGCTTATATTCGCAAAAGTATCTTGTCTTTGCAGTGTATTGAATTGAATATAGGTTGAAAAAGATTTGCAAATCATTGTATTCTGTTTTTATTTACGATTAACACAACGTGCCAACTCCACTTGTTTTGGGTTTTGTTCATGAAAATGCCTATTCAAATCAAACCAAAAGACTTATGTCACATTATTATTTTATAAGGACCTGAAACTGTTTCACAAATATATCTTTCATACAACATGAGGATGCCCAGACTGGTACCAGGACTGAGTAAAACCCCAGGGACAGAAGAGATTTGGAATTTTAACTAATTATTGCTTTTCACTGTAGCTGAGATAGGAAGAAACACATGCAAAAACAAACATGTATATGTATATATTTATTTTTTTAGGCTCCAGCACCCCCGCAACCCTGTAAGGGACAAGCAGTAGTAAATGGATGGTTGGATGGATAGATGTTTAAATAATTTTTCATGGTAGAAAGTGGGATGAGGCGACATGCTATTTCCCAGTGCTCAAGGTAGTTGACATTTTTATTAAATATGAAATTAGATCAAAATTCAGGTTACTTCGCTTGGTAACAAATACATATTTCATAGATTTGAGCATCCATTTATTCATTTTGTTTATTTGGGAGCAAATGTCCATATAGTTTTTTGTGACTGACAAAGTTGACAAAGACAAGGTGTACTATGAAAGAAATACGCTATCCGTCAGTTACATTTAAGCGGGGAAGAATTTTTACTACATCATTTATTGTATTAATCGTGTTTATGTTGTGGCTGGTGGATGTGCAAAAATATGCAAAATCCTTACATTACTTACAGCAGAGTTAGAATTCAGGTCTGAATGAGATGGTACGTCCTTGTGGCCATCTTGGTCTGGGAACATCTTTTCCAGGAGAAGGAAGGCCAGCAAGCCAATAATTACCCAGAGGCCCTGCGTCATGTAATGCTTTTCTTTATGGGCTGTATGGGTTAGAGACATTTTATTTAGACATATATAGTAGCTACAGGTTTACAATATAATAGGCATTATGTGACTTGTACTGAAACAGAACAGTAACTTGATTCTTAATAGTTCTATGTTAAAATGCCATGGAATTGTATCACTTTGTGTACTCAAAAGATTCCAAATCACTGACTATCATTGACTACTGTAAAATACAACTTTCTGCTGGTTTGTTATGACTTTCATTTTATATTAGTGGTTTTGTTAGTTATACATTTGTTTAAATTATTGAAATACTTTTCTGTTCCATAGAAACAAAAAGGTATCGTTTTTGACACAATGTGTATGTTTTCTTTTTTTTAAGTACCAACTTGGGCACCATTTAAGCACTATTTCAAAAGTACTGATTTGGAACCGTTATTACATACGGGTAATATGTAAACAATACCCAAACCTGCCTATGGTAGTTTGTTGACGATGTTTCCCTCCAATTGTGCAAAGTTTTAACGTGTGTTATGCGTTCGTTGCATAAACGAGCATGACAGATTTTTGTGAATTTAACAAAATAATTTGACAATTAATCACAGCATCTTAATGAACAAATTACAAATGGATGAAATACGAGGGTTGGTCTTGAACTGGGTTAGAAGCTATTTAACCAACAGGAAGCAATATGTGAAGATAGGCCAACACTTCTACAGAGCTGAAAATATTTTGTTGCGTACAATAATCAATACTTGGGACCAAAATTGTTCAATCTTTATACAAACGACATTTGTGATGTTACAAAGGACTTAAAGTTAGTATTATTTGCTAAACTGCGTTTTGTTCAGGAGAGAAAACACAAAAGCTAATACAAATAACTGAACTGAAAGAATGGTTGAGAAGTATACTGCCAAAGAAGAACAAAAACTTTGGTCCCATGCTGAGGCTACACAGGTAAGTTGCAGTTACTTCCCTGTTGCCCCCCACACCCTTCTTTATTTGTTTTATTGATTTCCAAATAGTTTTTCAAAAATATGAGCAATAACGATCAAGTTAACAATTTTTTACAATCAAACAATTACTATAAAATCTAGATTAAACCACAATAATTTGCAGTAAAGTACCTGCTTGCATAATTTAAATAATGTTGATGGAAGACCCAGATGTAAATTTGTTGTTAGAATGTCGTACGTGTCCTTTTTTTGCTCAAAACTTAGTAAAAGTGAGTGTACTTTAAAATGGATTTTGGCACCGAGCACACCAGTCAAAGTCTCCTTACTCATCTTTGCAGTGGCGTGTGCGTTGATCACTGACCGTCAGAGGTGGGTAGAGTAGCCAGAAATTGTACTCAAGTAAGAGTACTGTTACTTTAGAGATTTAATACACAAGTAAAAGTAAGGAGTAGTCACTCAAATATTTACTTGAGTAAAAGTAAAAAGTATGTTGTGAAAAAACTACTCAAGTACTGAGTAACTGATAAGTAACCTGTTTGTTTAATGATTACGGCAACAAATAATGCACAAAAACATAAAAATAGCAATGAGCAAATTCATAGCCAGGAATATATCTTAAGCAACTAAAACAATAATATATATTAAATAATAATACATTAAAATAAAAAAATTAAGGCAAATTGAGCCACAATAACTTAACAGCACCATAGGCTCAGTAGGCATTCATCGATTGATTGATTGATTGATTGAAACTTGTATTAGTAGATTGCACAGTACAGTACATATTCCGTACAATTGACCACTAAATGGTAAAACCCCAATAAGTTTTTCAACGTTTATCAATTACTTAATAAATGACCAAGTCGAGGTGATCTACCTCATATATACATACACACACATATCATACATATATATATATATATATATATATATATACAGTATATACAGTATATAATTTATAGTTATTTATTTTGCCGTTTTTGTTGACATGTTAAAGGTGTTTTAATGAATATACATGCATGTTTAACATATAGCTTCCTATCTTTCATGAAGACAAGAATATAAGTTGGTGTATTACCTGATTCTGATGACTTGTATTGATTGGAATCAGACAGTATAGTCCTGATAATGTCCACATTTTCAAATGGAGGAGAAAAAAAGTTCTTCTTTTCTGTCTAATACCACATGAAAGTCCTTGGTTTTTGGCATCTTATTTGTCAGCCTCCATATTCGGTTTTATACACTTTACAAGAAATACATTGGCGGCAAACTCCTTAGCTTGCTCGCTTGTTTGCACTGGCTTTCGGAGACTCTTATTTTGTTAGCGCAGGCGTGATGGAGCGGCACTTTTATTGTGAAGACAGGAACTGTGCGATCAGTCTGTAGGCTTTTGACGGGAAGTACGGTTGAAATAAAAAGTGTCTTTTTTTTCTTTACACTTTTGATTGATTGATTGATTGAAACTTTTATTAGTAGATTGCACAGAACAGTACATATTCCGTACAATTGACCACTAAATGGTAACACCCCAATAAGTTTTTCAACTTTTTTAGGTCGGATTCGACGTATGACGGTCACGTGACCGCCTGGTTTTGTTTGATTGGTCCAACGTCACCAGTGACTGCATTTGATTGGTGAAACGCAGGCATGCGTAGTTCTTACTTTGAATGCGTGTCTGACAAAATCAAAACAAACAAAGCGTGCATTAACAAATCGATGAAAAAAAAGTAGCGAGTAACGAGCTGATTGTAGATAAATGGAGCGGAGTAAAAGTAGCGTTTCTTCTCTATAAATATACTCAAGTAAAAGTAAAAGTATGTTGCATAAAAACTACTCTTAGAAGTACAATTTATCCCAAAAGTTACTCAAGTAGATGTAACGGAGTAAATGTAGCGCGTTACTACCCACCTCTGCTGACCGTATAGGAACCTCCGCGGTTAAGGTACGGGAGCATGTGCGGTGTAAAATACATAGCGTTATTTATCTGCATGCACACAAGATTAATGTGAAAATTGTTGTGATTAATTGCAGGTGTCAAAACATTTGGCAGACTTATTAACAACTAGGTCTGCAACTAACAACTGTTTTGATAGTCTACTATCAACTAAGAGAGCTGCCTTATCGACCAACTACCTCGGCTAAAAGATAGTTCAAATTATTTTTTTACACAACTCTATCTCTCGATTGTCTATCCAGCTAAAAAGCTAACTAGTTTAGCAAGGCTAGTCGGAAAGAGCATCATCCAGATGTCTGACATGCCTCTGCTTTAAATGTTTCCGCCTTACAAACTTAATGCCATGAAAAACAAAGTCTGCTTAGCAAACAATTGTGTTACGTCATATCTTTGACTTCTTTAGTCTTCACTGTCTGTGTTCTTTCTGTGGTCATAGCAATTCTTATTTTCCTATTGCTCGGCAGTCACCTGTCAACACGCATATTTTCTTTTCCGTATGAATCGATTTTTGTCGACAATGTCGCAGCATCATTGACCCCTATCAACAACCCTACAATAAGTAATAAGAACATGTTGGTTCGAGGTTTGATGAGTTGGTTGACATACACGGGTTGTCGACCTAAATGGTTACATTGTATCGACATAATGAGGGCCGTGTGTGGAGGTGGTAATCTTTGAGCAACTCACGATTTGATTACGATCATAATACAGGAGCTACGTTTCGATGAAAAATCGATTATTGATAAATCTTTAAATTATGTATATTAATGCACTTTTAGATTTAATTTTGTTTCACTAAATACGTGTTTATCACTTGCAACTTTTAAAAACAGTGCATTTGTAATAAGAAACAGGTAAATTAATTCCCATAACATATATTAACTTAATAGAAATGTGTGCGAAACTGGAAAATAAGTGCCCTATAATAAAGGAGCTGGTCGGATCTCTCGGTGAGGTGGCCTGCTGCACGCAGCCACATTTTTAAACTGTCTGCATTAGTTTATTTACAATGAATAAATCAATCATCAATCATTGCCGTTTACTAATCAATTGTATAATCCTCCATGTACGAATTGCGAGGCATCTAAAAATTGATGATTTCCCCCACCTCTAGTCATCTTTCTCAAAGACATAATGAAATCTATAAAAAGAAAACTACCTGAGGAATTAGAGAGCGCCCATGCTTCAGGGAGGAGGTGAAGGAATACATCCCCAAGAAGACCACCAATTGCAAAGCTCAAAAGCTGCTTCAGCTTCTGGCATCCAGCTAAGAAACACACAGAGCGTATATTAAATATCAACAATAAGCATTATTTCATTTTCTTCTCTCTACAAAATCATTTGGTGACAATAACATTATCCAATCAAATGCAACTCAAATAAGTTATGTCTTAACTCTAGTGTAAAATGATCAAGGAATTATTATTGTTTTGCACTTACTCTGGAAATTACTAACCTACAGTCAAGATTGCATTTGAAAACCAAAAGGCCAAAAATACATTCATGGTACTCTGGGTGGGGACACTGAAGAGGCCACAAGCATCCAGCTGATTTAATTGCAGTCTGATTGCAGAAGTAAAACAGTGCACTTGTAGGAGACACGTTGTTTGCATTGTCCAAGTCTTAGCATTCTCAATAGTTGTCTATCATGGACAGGGTTATGCTAAACCTAATATCAGCTGTTGTTTTACAGATAAGTTTTTGTATGTAACCAGAACACATCAGAATATGTTGCACACTCACTGACAAAAATACTGATTTAGGTTGATAGGTACAGTTAGGTTATAGAGGTAGGCCCCTTGTTTGCTGGTAATGTTTTGAGCAGGGTACCGTAGCACTGGGGGTTTAGCAATGGGTAACTGCAGTGTTTCCCATAAACTTGCAAATACTTGTGGCGGCGGGAACTGTCCAGGAAGTTTGGTGGGGGAAGTTTGAGGAATGCATTTCTTTTTTTAAAAAAGCTTAAAATATCCATATATTTAAAGACAAATCTGTGTTATAAGTTGTTAGTATCAACATGATATTTTATTGTCACATTGCAGTACCATATTTTTCGGACTATAAATCGCAGTTTTTTTCATAGTTTGGCCGGGGGTGCGACTTATACTGAGGAGCGACTTATGGGTGAAATTAGTAACACTTTACCGTAAAATATCAAATAATATTATTTAGCTCATTCACGTAAGATTTCATGGGATTTAGCGATTAGGAGTGACAGATTGTTTGGTAAACGTATAGCATGTTCTATATGTTATAGTTATTTGAATGACTCTTACCATAATATGTTACGTTAACATACCAGGCACCTTCTCAGTTGGTATTTATGCGTCATATAACGTACACTTATTCAGCCTGTTGTTCACTATTCTTTATTTATTTTAAATTGCGTTTCGCAATTAAAATGTCTATTCTTGGTGTTGTGTTTTATTAAATAAATTCCCCCAATTAATGCGACTTGTACTCCAGTGCGACTTATATATGTTTTTTTCCATCTTTATTATGCATTTTCAGCAGGTGCGACTTATACTCCAGAGCGACTTGTACTCCGAAAAATACGGTATTTCGCTGTATTTTGAAATTGTTGCTGCTGATTTTATTACAACAATGCACCCTGCCCACTCGAAAAGTTGGAATTTAGTTTGGCATAAAGGTAAACAATCCTTTAAATTTGAGATGAAAAACTTGGATGTTTATTATTAGTCTCCACAATAAAGTCACTGTAAATTAAGCACCCAAATAAAAATATATAAATGTACTCATGACGTGCATAAGCCTGTAAGAATCATGTTAAATTAGAATACAGCTTGACATACACTAAAAAATAGCAATGCAACCATAAAGGATAAGGGTTGGCAAAATTAGCATTGCAATTATTTCAAAGTTGCACATGTATAAAAGCTGGCACGGATCAAAATCAAAACCTTCAGATACAAGTGACCAGGTCCTACCTTCTGTTTTAAGAGCTGCCCCAGCTTCAATGGGAATGATGAGCAGAGGAAAAATCCCAGTGAGGCCTACAACAACTGATCCCGCCAGGGACAAGAGCCAAATATGGGTGCGCTCACTAGCTAGGAAGTCTGCTAGCACCTGGAGGCCTTGGAGATCATCTGTGAGGTTAGGGCCGGGTCTTGCAGCAGTGGCTGTGGCATGAGCCATAGCAGTTTGCGTAATCTTCTGGCTTAATGACCCCTTGGAGGTCAGCATCAACAGGATGACTATGGTACACAGAGCAGCAACAGCCCAGGTGGGCCTGTGACAGCCTTCAGCTTTCATCCGTCCCACGGACCAAAGACCACTTGTAACTGGTAATCCTGTATTAAAAGATACACATCAGAATGAGCTTTTATTTTGACAATAAATCTACACTCTGTGATAAATTTGCTGGATTTATTGTCTTGCTGGAAGCCAGGATCCTCTGTGTTGGACATACATAACTGGGCTATTGTTTTCTGAAATGTGTCATTAGGACAGAGTGAAAAAAAAAATCCACTGCACTTGCTCTCAGGATGATACGATAAGGGCTGATTGATAACTCGAACGATAAAAGTTTGTTTTAATAACAAAAGGTCAGAAAAAAGTAAATATAGGACAGTGCTGAGAAGAAACACATGATATTAATTGAATTAAAGAAAGAAATCATTAAAAGAACCATGTCATAAAGGTGTTTGTGTAGCCAACTATCTTAAGCAGCATGGGCATAGCGCTTCACAGTATGTATTTTACACATTATCGGGAGAGAGAACATATTATTGAGCACATTTTTTATTGATATTGATAGCGTCTATCGCAAAACTTATTGATATTGTTAGGTCAACTCTCCAATAACAAAACATATTTATGTAGTCTCAATTACTCTCCTAATTTTCGTGATTCACAAGTGGTTTAGGAACATAACCCCCCAAATAGAAAGGGTGTGCATTATCGCACTTTTCCATCGAAACTATTTTAGGGTGTTTGTGTCATGTTTTTTTTTTTAATGTAATTCTGTCGTGTATTTGCCACTGCCAGCCACCATAAAACAATAGTGCAAGTAAGATGGAATGGAAAGTGTTCTAAATGTTAACAACACAAGTTTTCAGGGTAAGTGTTTGTTTTCAAGTAGCATATTTCCCTGAATGAAAGTGGCCATGCCTAGGAGAGGTTCACAGAAAGGTGACAGTAAGATAATGCAGCTTCTCACACACTTATAGACAAAATAAAAGCATAGACGCATTAGATTGGTAATATATGTACATGAATTAAAGTTCATCATCCTCATTTATTTTTATTCCTTTCATGAAAATGCATATATACAAGCCATGTGCAGTTGACACTTTCATTGTTTTTTTGTTTCTTATAAATTTCCATGATCAGAAAGGAGCAGATGGAAGAATACTATTATTATACTTATCTGCCCCATTTTTAACACAAATTATTTTAGATGACTTTATAACTGTTCGCTCCACCAACACCCGAATTCCAACATAAATTTTAATTTTTGTTTAAGCATTTTCACAATGGCACGTCCAATCCAAATCAAAATTCAATTTGATATAATTCCGAGTTTTCTCTTTTTGTAACTTTTTTTAAATTCAAAGATATTCTTACAACTTTTTAATTCTTTGTTTAGCGAATTCCATGCTTTCACACCAGCAACAGACAAGCATATTTGTTTCAAATTTGTTCGCACTCTTGGATGTTTAAAGTCATACGACCTTCTGTGGTTCTCATCTTCGGACGTGAACACAAATAACTTTTGTAAGTCCTTTCGGAAGAATTTACTTCTACAAACCCCATTTCAATATGGGTTGGGAAATTGTGTTACATGTAAATAAAACGGAATACAATGATTTGCAAATCCTTTTCAACCCATATTTAGTTGAATATGCTACAAAGACAACATATTTGATGTTCAAACTCATAAACATTTTTTTTTTTTGCAAATAATCATTAACTTTAGAATTTGATGCCAGCAACACGTGACAAAGAAGTTGTAAAAGGTGGCAATAAATACTGATAAAGTTAAAAAATGCTCACCAAACACTTATTTGGAACATCCCACAGGTGTGCAGGCTAATTGGGAACAGGTGGGTGCTATGATTGGGTATAAAAACAGCTTCCCAAAAAACGCTCAGTCTTTCACAAGAAAGAATGTAGCGAGGTACACCCTTTTGTCCACAACTGCGTGAGCAAATAGTCAAACAGTTTAAAAACATCGTTTCTCAAAGTAAAATTGCAAAACATTTTGGGATTTCAACATCTACGGTCCATATCATCAAAAGGTTCAGAGAATCCGGAGAAATCACTCCACGTAAGCGGCTTGGCCGGAAACCAAGATTGAATGACTGTAACCTTTGATCCCTCAGACGGCATTGTCTCAAAAACCGATATCAATCTCTAAAAGATATCACCACCTGGGCTCAGGAACACTTCAGAAAACCACTGTCACTAAAAACAGTTCATTGCTACATCTGTAAGTGCAAGTTAAAGCTCTACTATGCAAAGTGAAATCCATTTATCAACAACATCCAGAAACGCCTCCAGCTTCTCTCGGCCTGAGATCATCTAAGATGGACTGATGCAAAGTGGAAAAGTGTTCTGTGGTCTGACGAGTCCACATTTAGAATTGTTTTTGAAAATATTCAACATTGTGTCATCCAGACCAAAGGGGAAGCGAATCATCCAGACTGTTATCGACGCAAAGTTCAAAAGCCTGCATCTGTAATAGTATGGGGGTGCATTAGTGCCCAAGGCATGGGTAACTCACACAGGCATTAATGCTGAAAGGTACATACAGGTTTTGGAGCAACATATGCAGCCATCTAAGCGCCACCTTTTTCATGGACGCCCCTGCTTATTTCAGCAAGACAATGCCGAGCCACATTCAGCACGTGTTACAACAGCATGGCTTTGTAAAAAAAAAAGAGTGGGGGTACTTTCCTGGCCTGCCTGCAGTCCAGACCTGTCTCCAATGAAAAATGTGTGGCGCATTATGAAGCGTAAAATACGACAACGGAGACCCCGGACTGTTGAACGACTGAAGCTATACCTAAAACAAGAAAGGGAAATAATTCCACTTTCAAAGCTTCAACAATTAGTTTCCTCAGTTCCCAAACGTTTGAGTGTTGTTAAAAGAAAAGGTGATGTAACACAGTGGTGAACATGCCCTTTCCCAACTACTTGGGCACCTGTTGCAGCCATGAATTTCTAAGTTATTTAATATTTGCAAAAATATTTAAAAAAAGTTTATGAGTTTGAACATCAAATATCTTGTCTTTGTAGTGCCTTCAAGTGAATATGGGTTGAAAATGATTCGCAAATCATTGTATTCCATTTATATTTACATCTAACATAATTTTCCAACTCATATGGAAACGGTGTTTGTAATATCATTAAACACCATTAACTTGTTGACGAAAATGTCCCTTTTATAAATAAATAAATATAAGTTATAAATATGAATGAGGTAGATCTCCTCGACTTGGTCTATTGATAAGTAGCTCGTCTGCAGAAAAAGTGTGAGGAACCCTGATCTAGACTGTTATTGAGGCAAATTTTAAAAGCCAGCATCTGTGATGGTATGGGGGTGTATTAGTGCCCAAGGCATGAGTAACTTACACATCTGTGAAGGCACCATTAATGCTGAAAGGTACATGCAGCTTTTGGAACAACATATGTTGCCATGTTTTTCAGCAAGAAACATTCAGCATGTGTTACAACAGCGTGGCTTCGTAAGAAAAAAAGTGTGGGTACTTTCCTGGCCCGCCTACAGTCCAAACCTGTCTCCCATCGAAAATGTGTGGCGAATTATGAAGCGTAAAATACGACTGTTGAACAACTGAAGCTCTACATCAGGGGTAGGGAACCTATGGCTCTAGAGCCAGATGTGGCTCTTTTGATGACTGCACCTGGCTCTCAGATAAATCTTAGCTGACATTGCTTAACACGATATGTTAAGAATAATTCTGCTGGTAATCACAGTGTCAAAAATAACGTTCAAAATATAAAACATTCTCATGCATTTTCATCCATCCATCCGGTTTATACCGCACCTGTTCAAGAAGTCGCATTAATGGTAAGAAGTGTTTTATTTATTGTTGGTGAGGTTCAGAATAACAATGTTATTAAAAAGAATAAGAAACATATTATACTCTAAAAATGTTGGTCTTTCTTAAAAATGCATGCATATAGTTGTATTCAGTGTTAAAAATAAATAAATTATATGGCTCTCACGGAAATACTTTTAAAAATATTTGGCTTGTATGGCTCTCTCACCCAAAAAGGTTCCCGACCCCTGCTCTACATAAAACAAGAATGGGAAAGAATTCCACTTTCAAAGCTTCAACAATTAGTTTCCTCACCTCCCAAACGTTTATTCAGTGTTGTTAAAAGAAAAGGTGATGTAACACAGTGGTGAACATGCCCTTTCCCAACTACTTTGGCACGTGTTGCAGGCTTGGAATTCGAAGTTAATTATTATTTCCAAAAAAAAAATAAAGTTTATGAGTTTGAACATCAATTTTCTTGTATTTGTAGTACATTCAAGTGAATATGGGTTGAAAACGATTCATTGTATTCCGTTTATATTTACATCTAACCCATTTTCCTAACTCATATGGAAACGGGGTTTGTATATAAAGTTAAAAAGTTTGGGTCCGAAAATCGAACCTTGTGAAGTTTGAATGGTAGTTTGATTGAGCCTCACTCATATTAGAAACAATAAGTTTCAGCTGGAGTTAAGGGACATTATCCGAAATAATTTGTATATTTGACCCTATCTTTCTTAAACTAGCTCTGACGCATTTGCACTTTAAGTGTTAGCATGCTAGCATTAGCGCGATGGAAACACTTGCATGCTAATGCTGCTAGCATGGAAGGCTCAATCAGTGCACGTCAAAAGTGACACATTGGACTAAGTTGCTGCAGCGACACATACCCGCCTTATCCCCGGGCAAAAAAAAAAAAAATACCTTGTGGCTTAAGCGGGGCTCGCACCGGAGTGTCCCTGCCATCCAAGCCGACGAGAGGGAGGCTGACTAGCGCCGCGAACTGTCAACATTCCCGGCGGGCAGCTGAAGGCAGGAATGAGCTGCAGCTGCCTGGCTCGCCCTCCTCTTCCTCCTCTTCGCAGCCACGTATGAGGATCTGGGTCTGGGAAGGGGAAAAAACTGCACAACCAGACAGGAAGTTTAGGACGTGGATGATCACATTGCTCCTAAAGAAATTAAAAAAAAAAAATGCGCATGTGATTTTGAAGACACGACGGATTAGTCAAAATTACCGTTGCAAACGCCATGGGAAAAAAAAAAAATCATTTATTTTAGCCTTTTTTATCCATCCATCCATTTCTACCGCTTATTTCCTTTGGGGGCGCTGGTGCCTATCTCAGCTACAATCGGGCGGAAGGCGGTGTACACCCTGGACAAGTCGCCAACTCATTACAGGGCCAACACAGTTAAACAGACAACATTCACACTAGGGCCAATTTAGTGTTGCCAATCAACCTATCCCCAGGTGCATGTCTTTGGAAGTGGGAGGAAGCCGGAGTACCCGGCAGGGGCGGTTCTAGGCATGCTTATATGAGGGGGCAGTCAGAAATGTAAAGGGGGCATCATGTGTACACATCATGCTCCAGCACTTTTTTTTCTGTGCTTATAGTAACGATGCTTTCTTCATTGAAATGGGTCTTTAGCTATGTGTCCAACCCCAACCTGGAGTAGTGGATTGCACTTTGTCAGGCCTCTACCTTCAGACCTGTCCAACTTGGGTGTCCCACCTGAAGACTAAGCTCCTGCTGGTATAGCTCTTACAGTCACTGAGGCACGCAAACCCCCTGACCACAATAAGGTGGCAATCCCTCAGGTGGGGAAAACATTAACAGCGCTGCCATATTTCCGACAGGGGAAACAGAAGCAGGCGTCTCGCACCACAGAATACTCTAGCCATGGTCGTGTGCGGTACCAGGCAGGATTGAATGATCTTAATGTTGTACCAAATGCACGCTTTGGGTAGCCACCCAGTATTGGCTGAGATGGTGTGTTGCCCTTTAAGTCACTGGGTAGCTGAGCAGGCTGCTTTGGGGGAGCGCTTGTTGGGGCGACGGAGGGAGCTGGAGCCGGAGAAACAGTGCTTGCTGGTGCTAAAGGTGCAGTATTGCTAGCTGCTGTCCCTGATGTACTAGCAGTAGCATCATTGCTACTACTACATGCAGGAGCAGGACTAGACTTTTTAAATGCTCTGAAAAATGGATGCATTACTGAGCATGAACTTTTTCTTTGTGAGCTGCTGGAAGCTGGAGCAGAAAATAAATAAGCTTGAACAACAACAGAAAAACCCCGCTGTGATTACATGAAGAAAAACAACAACGGTACCGGACTACAGCCTGGGGCGGGGCTTTACTAGGGGTCTGTCAGACAGGTCACTTGTCTTCAGTTTGTCACATGCAGTGGGCGTGGGCACTCATCTGGGCACAACATTCATTCACTCCAATGTATGTGTGTTGCCCATTTGCTTGTAAATTGATGAAAACAGCTGTGTTTTTGTTTTTAGGTGTCTTGGTCATATCAAATGAAACTTATTTGTTTATTACAAAATGTAGATTGAAACATTAAAGGTTGACTATGTAGAATTACAAGAAAAACAGCAGAAAAAGAATTCAGGCAGTCGATTGCCAGACCGTTGCTAAGTAAAACGGGCCGTTGCTAGGGACTCCGCTCTGAACAGAAGACAGCAGAGGAGGACTGCTAAGCAGGATAATATACCTTATGTTTAATTTTTACCATCATTAACAGCATCATAAATGACTTGTAGCTTGTTACAGGGACAGTGGAGGCTCACCGCCTTCCAAACCACTGCTGCTCAGAGCCTCCGTTGTCACTGCTCTCGTCAAGTTGTAAAAAAAAAAAAAAGGAACTCCGTAGCACCGAAAGTCCGCGACGATAAACGTGTTTATGACAGATAAGACTACACAAATACACCCATCCTAACAAGTATATGATAAATGTATACAACTTTTCCTTTTCTTTTACTTTCATACTGCAACAGTGATTGGATGTTTACTAAGGGCTGAGGGGTGTGTGCGGGTGTGTGTCTGCTGCGCAGCCTGTGGAATGGTGAATACACGCACAGCGGAGGGAGGGATGAGAAGGAAGCCGACACTACTATATCGTGTGTGTCCCTTTTTCGGCTGATTTTTCCAGTAGTGCAGATAATTTTGTGAACTTGTAATGTAGTAATTTTGTGAGTTTATTAAAATTTGCTTTCTCAAATTTTGATTTGAGGGGGCTCTGCCCCCTCTTGCCCCTGCGTAGACCCGGCCATGGTACCCGGAGGGAACCCACACAGTCACGGGGAGAACATGCAAACTCCACACAGCAAGATCCCGAGCCCGGGATTGAACCCAGGACTACTCAGGACCTTCGTATTGTTTTAGTTTGACTTTATTTCGAACATGCAATACAACAGACGCATGTGCACTAACTTATCCATCCATCCATCCATTTCTACCGCTTATTCCCTTTGGGGTCGTGGGGTGTGCTGGTGCCTATCTCAGCTACAATCGTACGGAGGGCGGTTTACACCCTGGACAAGTCGCCACCTCATCACAGGACCAACACAGACAGACAGACAACATTCACACTCACATTCACACACTAGGGCCAATTTAGTGTTCAATCAATCAATCAATCCATCAATGTTTATTTATATAGTCCTAAATCACAAGTGCCTCAAAGGGCTGCACAAACCACAACGACATCATCGGTAGGGCCCACATAAGGGCAAGGAAAAACTCACCCCAGTGGCACGTCGACAATGATGACTGAGAAACCTTGGAGAGGACCGAATATGTGGGCAACCCCCCCAGGGGACTGAAAGCAATGGATGTCGAGCGGATCTAACATGATATGGTGAAAGTCCAATCCATAGTGGATCTAACGTAACCGTGAGGATCAAGTCCAAAGTGGATCCAATATAGTAGCGAGAGTCCCATCCAAAGTGGAGCCAGCAGGAAACCATCCCAAGCGGAGGCGTATCAGCAGCGCAGAGATGTCCCCAACCGATACACAGGCGAGCGGTCCATCCTGGGTCCCGACTCTAGTGTTGCCAATCAACCTATCCCCAGGTGCATGTCTTTGGAGGTGGGAGGAAGCCGGAGTACCCGGAGGGAACCCACGCAGTCACAGGGAGGACATGCAAACTCCACACAGAAAGATCCCGAGCCCGGGATTGAACGCATGACTACTCAGGTCCTTCGTATTGTTTTAGTTTGAGTTTATTTCCAACATGCAAGCATACAACAGAGGCAGATTTAAGTTAAAGTACCAATGATTGTCACACACACACTAGGTGTGGTGAAATTTGTCCTCTGAATTCGACCCATCCCCTTGATCACCCACTGGGAGGTGAGGGGAGCAGTGGGCAGCAGCAATGCCGCGCCCAGGAATCATTTTATGGTTATTCAACCCCCAATTCCAACCGTTGATGCTGAGTGCCAAGCAGGGAGGCAATGGGTCCCATTTTTTTTATAGTCTTTGGTATGACTCGGGCAGGGTTTGAACTCCCAACCTACCGATCTCAGGGCAGACACTCTAACCCAGGGGTCACCAACCTTTTTGAAACCAACAGCTACTTCTTGAGTACTGATTAATGCGCAGGTCTACCAGTTTGATACACACTTAAAAACATTTCCAGAAATAACCAATTTGCTCAATTTACCTTTAATAAATAAATCTATATATATATATATATATATATATCAAACAAATGGGTATTTTTGTCTGTCATTCCATCGTACATTTTTTTCCTTTTACGGAAGTTTTTTTTTATAGCGAATAAATGATGAAAAAAACACTTAATTGAACGATTTATAAGAGGAGAAAACAGGAAAAAAATTAAAATAAAATTTTGAAACATAGTTCATCTTCAATTTCGACTCTTTAAAATGCAAAATTCAACCGAAAAAAAGAAGAGAAAAACTACCTAATTCGAATGTTTTTGAACAAATTATAAAAAGAATTTATGCAACATCATTAGTAATTTTGAAGATTAATTTTAGAATTTTGATGACATGTTTTAAATAGGTTAAAAGCCAATCTGCACTTTGTTAGAATATATAACAAATTGGACCAAGCTATATTTCTAAAAAAGACGAATCATTATTTCTTCTATATTTTCCAGTACAAACATTTTCGAAGAAATTCAAAAGACTTTAAGATAAGATTTAAATTTGATTCAACAGGTTTTTATAGATTTGCCAGGATAATTTTTGGGAATTTTAATCCTAAATTTGAACAAATATTTCACAAATATTCTTCGTCCAAAAAACAGAAGCTAAAATGAAGAATTAAATTAAAATGTATTTGTTATTCTTTACAATAAAACAAATACAATTACTTGAACATTGTTAAAAATTGTCAGGAAAGAAGAGGAAGGAATTGAAAAGGTATATGTGTTTAAAAATCCTGAAATCATTTTTAAAGTTGTATTTTTTCTCTAAAATTGTCTTTCTGAACGTTATAAGAAGCAAAGTAAAAAAAATAAATGAATTTATTTAAACATGTGAAGACCAAGTCTCTAAAATATTTTCTTGGATTTTCAAATTCTATTTGAGTTTTATCTCTCTTAGAATTAAAAATGTCGAGCAAAGCGAAACCAGCTTGTTTCTAATCATGTTTATATCAAACATGATTCTCTGATGAGAGTATTTGGCGAGCACCGTTTTGCCCTACTAATGTTGGCAGTCCTTGAACTCACCGTAGTTTGTTAACATGTATAACTTTATTCAATGATGCCAGAGAAAGACATATTTTATGCCACTCATTCTTTGTCTCATTTTGTCCACCAAACCTTTTATACTGTGTGTGACTGCTCAAAGGTGAGCTTTGTTGGTGTTATTGAACTGTGTGGAGTGCTTATCAAGTATATCTGGTCATCGCATGACTGCAAGATAATCTATGCTAGCATGCTATTTAGGTTAACTGTATGTCCATAATACATCATTATGCCTCATTTGTAGGTATATTTGAGATAATTTAATATCATTTACTTTTATCTTCTCTGTATATAATTTAGTTTTGCATTTCTCATTACACATTCTCTCTATGTAATATTGGGTGCATTTCAGATAATTGTTTATGTGCCATGTTGTTCCAGACCACAGCAAACATTACCTAGCTTGCCAAAGATTGTAATAAATCTATTGAAAGAAAACAGCCTGCCAATTCCTTTAACTTGGATACACACACTTATACTTTCGCTCATTCTGAGCCAGTCATTTCCAAGAGTTATCTCACCTCTTGAGTAGCCTCTGATTTACTAATGGTTTCTAATGTTGTAAAAATGTGTAGAATAAATATATACAATTTCAACATTTCTGTCAACAAAGATTTGCTTCAGCATGTGACACATTTTTATAGTAGGCTATAACAGGTAATATAGACACTTACGTCATGTGTTGCCTTCACTATAAGACTTACAGTATATACGGCTTTTAATTTTTTGCGGCTTCAGACGGATTTGTTTTTTGTATTTTTGGTCTTATGTGGCTTTTTCAGTGTTTTGGGTTGCCGACCCCTGATTTACACGATGAGTAGGGTGTGTCTTGACCTCTGCGGCAGAGGTTACGAACCTCTGTCCTAGACACTCACAGACGTTGAATGGGGGAAACTTGTTTGTTTCAGAGTGGGTAAAAGAATGTAAAAATATATTCCAATTGAAACAAATATATAAAGACAGAACAATAAGATCATATAGACGGTCATAAGTGTTTACATTTTGCTTTATGTTTATTATTTGACTTATTTTTTTGTATGGTTTATACAATTTACTCTGCGACAGTGAGGTGTATTGAGGATGGGGATGATGAGGAATAAAGGGATGACTTTGTCACATGGTGTGGAAAGAACCACCTTCATCCAGCTCAATGTGACGAAGACCAAGGAGCTGGTTGTAGACCTGAAAAGGAGGAGTACTCAGGCGACCCCTGATTCCATCAGGACATGGTTGAGGATTATAAATACCTCGGAGTACACATCGACAACAAGCTGAATAGGTCAAAACACGCTGAGGTACTCTACAAGAAGGGACAGAGCCGCTTCTACTTCCTCAGTAGGCTAGGATCTTTCAACGTCTGTACAAAAATGATGGTGTTCTACAAGTCGGTGGTGGCGGGCGCCTTCTTGTACGCCGCGGACTGAGAGCGAGGGACGCAAACAGACTGGACAAGCTGGTAAAGAAGGCCGTAACGTGGTGGGAGTGGAGGTAGACTCTATGGCGGTGGTGTCAGAGAGGAGAAGTCTAGCAAAACTCCTCGCCATTATAGACAACACCTGCACCCACTACACTCGGACCTGGGGGAGAGAATGAGCACGTTCAGTGGAAGGCTCAGACTCCCAAAATGCAACAAGGAATGACACAGGAGGTCCTTCATACCGACAGCCATCAGACTGTATAATGCATATGTTCTTCCTTGACTGCACTAAAATGTATAATATATGTATAATATATATTATTCATATATAATATATTATATATCTTATATTATTTATTATTATCATTGTCTATTGTGAGTGAACTGTGGTGCTGAACTTACACCAGGGATCAATGAAGTACTTTCTATTCTATTTTGTATTTGTTTTGTATCATCCCGTAAAGTGTATATTACTTTTCATGAAGTTTTGCACTTGTGTTTGTTTGTGTGTTTTTTGTTCGTTTTCATTATATTTGGATCAGTGATGTACGGTCAGGGGAGGCAGTGCCTCACCTGTGATCATGCAAAGAAATAAAATATATAATGATGAAATAATTGTAATTGTTAGTTTAAAATTTTCCCTTAGCTCCACCATTTGGATAATTTTTTTCTTCAAAATCGCAAAATTTTCGCAATCCCTCGTAAACTCCTCTGTCTGCCCTGCGGCAAGAGCGCGTTCTTGTCTGGTGTGTTGCTGAGCGTTCAAAACGGCAGAGAAAAAAAGTCTAAGGTGAGGCAAACAGTTTTCGTGTCTCAAGAAAGGGGCACTCAGATCAGAGACATACGGTGGCATAAGCGAGTCAAGTGCCACAGCGGGTATCATGTTTTGTGTGTTGGTTAAGCCATCAAAACGGCAGAGAAAAAAGTTTGACGTGAGGCAAACAGTTCTCGTGCCTCACGATAGGGGCAGGGCGCTCATGATCCCGGACATACAGTGGCCTCAGCGGGTAAATGCCGCAGCGACTTTTTTTTCTGTGTCGTGCACCCTGACTTTCAACATGAATGACTACATTTACGCACTTAAACAGTTTTCTAAAGTGGACTTTCTGTGAGGACAGGTGGGCATTGTGATGCCGGGTTCGATTCCCTCGAGGATGCGTTGACGTGAACACAACAAAGGTAGGATCTTAAAATATTTATTTTACAAAAAGGGAGCTCTGAACAGAAATACTGGAGCTAATAAAAAGGCAAACCAAAAACGCTAGTATGAAAACTAGGAAGTAAAAATAGACAAACTTAAATAGTACGTTGGCACAAAAGAGAAAACAAATCATCAGTATGTAAACTGGACAAAACAAGTGGCTTAGCGTAAGAAGCTAGCGAGAATAGAAATACTTGCGAGAAAGCAAATGATCAAAATCCAGAAGTACAGTGGCGTGAAAGCAAACTATGAACCCAGACCGAATGAACAGAGAAGACTGGCTTAAATAGGAGGGTGATAATTAGTAGCAGGTGTGCGGGGCGAGACTAGCAGGTGGACTGATGAGTGACCATGGTGACAAAGCAAACAGGAAATAAGGAGTCGGAGAAATATACAAAATGGAAAAATAAATAGTGTAGATCTGAGCAGCAAATCACAACACTTTCAAGCGATAATTACTAAAGGAAGACCAACCGGAGCTGAATGGTTTGTTTCAATCAGCAGGACGGAAAGTTACTCGCTCTTTCCAAACGGAGTGGTAAACGTGAAAAGACTGGCTTTGTGGATGTTCTGCAAGAAACCGCCTTTTCTGCTTTTCTTGCCTTCTTTTTTCAACCTGTGGAACTGTGTGGACTCAAATGGGATTTTGTGACCTAAAGAATTTGCAAGGAAGCCTTACCAAACATGGGCGGTCGGACGCTCATATTCAAAGTTTGAACACGCTAAAAACGTTTGGGATGAAGAGGATAGACTTGGCTTTGGATGAACAGCTTCGACTCAACATCAGTGTCCACAATGCTAAGGTAAAAGAGAACCGAGGCATTTTAAAAGATGTCATCAATGCGAACTGCTTCCTCGCCAAACAGCAGCTCGCATTTCGTGGAAATGACGAGAGTAGGAGCTCTGCTAATCGCGGCAACTATGTTGAACTCTTATAAGACTTTTAAAACTGAAGGAAGTGAAGGACTTTTACCAGGAAGTGACGGCTATTTTTATCCAGAAGGACCGGCGCATGGACTTCATTTATAAGGTAAGACAGTGATAACATTATTACGCCATTGAAAAGATGAAAAAAGTAATGAGAGAGAAAAAAAAGTCAGGAGTGGACTTACCATTTGGCAAACATAGTGAGTTGCTTGGGGACCAAAGATTTCTATGGGGCCCCAAAACCAATAAATGTATTAATTAAGTTTTCTTCTATTTTTAAAACAAATCCGTATATTTTGTCTTAATTTGTGTGCTTCAAAATATGTATCACTCATGATAAGTTTCGACAACTCTCCCCCTCCATCTCACAGAATGGACTATTCCATGCTACTGCACGTGCACAGACTTAATTCTGGAAGACAGACCAACACAAACCTGTTGGGGTGTTTTTTTCTCAAGACAAGTAGAAGTGGAGCGCAAAAGAAACGAAGGCGAGAAGAAAGCAAATGTTATTTTATTAAAACTTCCGAGGCATCTAAAGAAAATTTCATATCACAGGTATTGTTGTGTACAGGGAAAGGGACGGAGGCGACACCAAGGCAGAACTGCGATTTACTGAAACCTTTGAGGAAGGTGTGGAGTGTCTATGCTACTTCAAGTGAATGAGTGCTGATGATGAGTAGAATTAACCATATAAGCATTACCAGGGTTTGTTGTCTGTGTGTTTTGGATGAATCTTTCGTCGAATCAAGGGTGCAAGGCGAAGAGGCAGTCCGAAGGGAGGCAAGCAGTCGAGGGTTGAAGAGAGGCAACAATGTCCGTGTCCAAGCAGGGGTCGAGGATCGAGGAAGGCAGTCAGAAATCCGGATGGATGTTGTGAGTCAACACATGATCACAGACGACGGGGAAGACACAAGGGACATAAACTCGGGAATAAGGAAAAGCACAGAGAAGGTGAACAAGGAACGAGGGAGGGGTGCCAGCTGTGATGCTTACTGTGAAGATTTGCTACGTTCTGGCAAAGGTTCCTTGGGTCCGCTGGTCTTTATGGTGCTTCTTCTCGTTATACCCAGGCGCGCTGATTGCCGATTGCCTGCAGTATTGTCGCTGCGTGGGCGTGCTGTGACTAGTGCGAGCAGGGGTGTGTCTGGGCACACAGCCAGCGGAAGTGCTGGCAGACCCAGCTGCCGGGGAGAATCTGGTTCGAGCCTGCGCTGTGACAGATAGATAGATAGATAGATAGATAGATAGATATAGCTATCTATCTATCTATCTATAGTGACTAAAATTTTCATGGTTTTCATTATTTTTGTGGTATTTTTGAATGTGCTCAAAACGTTTTTATACACACCCTGAAATCTTTCGATTTTTCAAAATATCTAAAACAAATACAACCACTGTGAGAAAGGCAACTATCTTTAATGATTTGTGTTTCTTATGCTTCACTGATAAGTGTCCTGGGGGTTGTGGTGTCTTACTCTTTTCAGTCGTCCTTGAACGCACCGCAAAAAGACCTCTGTGTCATATTCCTCCGAGTATATATCGATCACTCTTTTCTAAGAGCACAGCTCGTAGATTCAATGTGCACAATAGAATTTCTTAGATGCTGAGGCAGCAATGTGTTCATACAAGTTTGTATTGGAGAATGTTGTTTGTTATTGGGGAATGTTGTTAGTGTCTGTTGTTTTCATGATAGCATTTAAGGTTGCGAGCTATAGCCAGTCAGTCCGTGAGTTTATCAATTCATCAGTTTACAAATCACAGTTTTTTTTCATAATTTCATTTAAAACGGTCATACTAACCTATATTTACCACGACTAACAGTGTTACTGTTCATCGTTACATGTATAAAACTACCCAACATTTTTCTCAATGACACCAAAATAAGTGATCCACCCAGCAAGAGCTACAGCATGTCAGTGCAGGATGCAAGTGGAGAGTGATGCTTTAGATCTCAAATATGTGTGCAGTATTAAAGTGCTCAACTATTTTTAACTCAGGATCTGCAAGCTTAGCGGGTAGTTTAATGAGCACAACTTAAATTAGCACTATTTTTCCCACCAGTCACACACTTCCACCCTTCACAAGAATAGCACTATGTGTCAAATCCGGTCCAATTGCAACAACAAAATAATGATCTCTGACCCAAAAGGGACAACTGGTAGAAAATGGATGGATGGATAGATGTCGATTAATGTTCCTAATGAGATAGAAATCCCAACTCAATGTTCCTCAATAATGTGACACAGAAGGTAATAGTTAAAAATCGTAATTTTTTTTTAACTAAGACTTCAATCGATTGTAATAAAATTGATATGGAAACAATAAAAGGTTATTGAAGAGATCTCAGGACCATTCAAACAAGCAAATTCCCAAACAAAATGAAATTAGCTAAAGTAACAACGATTTATAAGACTGGAGACAAACCCCAATGTACAAATTATAGACCTGTTACTTCATTTCCAAAATGTTCTAAAATCATTGAAAAACTGTTCACTAACAGATTGGAGAGTTTCACAAACAAAAATAGAATACTCGCTGAGAACCAATATGGATAGAGAGCTAATATTTCAACTTCGATGGCTTTAATTGAAATTAAAGAATAAATAACCAATGCAATAGATAGTAAACATGTGCAGTAGCAGTTTTTAAAGATCTAACTAAAGCATTTGGCACGATTAGTCATGATATTTTAATCACAACATTTGAACAGTATGGCATCAGACGGTTGGTCTTAAACTAGATTGGAAGTTACTGAACCAACAGGAAACAATACGTAAAGCTAGGTGAACACACATCTACAATGCTAAATATATCTTGTGGTGTACCCCAGGGATCAATGCTAGGACCAAAATTGTTCAATCTTTATTTAAATGACATTTGTAAAGTTACAAAAGTTAGCATTATTGGCAGATGATACAACTGTGTTTTGTTCAGGAGAGAACACACGGAAGCTAATACAAATAATAACAGAATAAATGAACAAATTAAAAAGATGGTTTGACAAAAACAGACTATCCTTAAACCTCAGTAAAACTAAAATAATGCTATTCGGTAACAGTAGAAGGGAAAGTCCAACACAATTAAAAATACATGGAGTACAATTTGAAAGAGTAAATGAAACCAAATTTCTAGGTATAATACAGTAATTGATGATGAAATTAACTGGAAATCACATATAAAAATAAACAACATAAAGTGTCAAGAAACACGTCAAAAATGAATAAAGCAAAAGATGTACTACACCAAAAAATATGCTCTACTGTTCGCTAATGTTACCATATCGATGGGGAAATAACTACAAAAGTACACTTCATTAACCGTGTTACAAAAAAGATCAGTTACGGTAGAATGATACATAATATTGCATATGGAGAACATTCAAAACCTTTATTTATTGAATCGAAAATACTGAAGTTCCATGACAGTGTATTTTCAAACATCTAAAATTATGCACAAAGCAAACTACAATCTGCTACCCAAGAATATAAAACAATTCTTCTCAACAAAAAAGGAAAAATATAATCTTAGAGAAAAATGGAATTTACAACAACTCTACCAAGTATTATTTATTAGTTTATATTGTTATTACTTATGGAGTATATAATGAATAAATTGAGAACAGGAAGTGAACAAAAGTTTTAGCAACTGTTATGTAAAAGAAAAAGGGGAAGGATTAAATAAGCGGTGCTTCTACCTACTCCTTTTCAAACATGTTGAAAAGAGAAACTGCATTGAAATAAACTCAAATTCAACATTTGTACGCAAATACAACACTTAAGACCGTGAGTATATCAGCATGTGGAATTAAATTATGGAATGGATTAAGCAAATAAATCAAACAATGTACTAATATAATTCACTTCAAGAAACTCTTCAAACTTAAATTGTTTAAAAAGTACAAAGAAGAACTATAGTAAACATTCTGAATTTATTTCATCCATCCATTCATTTTCTATATAATCTTATTTATCTCATCATATGAAATATAAATTACTTCACTAATTATTATTTATTTATTTATAATGTTATTAATTATGGAGTAAATTGAGAATAAATTGAGAACAGGAAGTGAACAAAAGTTTTAGCAACTGTTATGTAAAAGAAAAGGAGTAGGATTAAATAAAGTCTGCTTCTTCCTACTCCTTTTCGAACATGTTGAATAGAGAAACTGGAAATTGTGATGTAATGAAATCAATTCAAACTCAAACTCAACATTTGTACGCACATACAACTTTTAAAGGCCTACCAAAACCCACTACTACCGACCACGCAGTCTGATAGTTTATACATCAATGATGAAATATTAACATTGCAACACATGCCAATATGGCCTTTTTAGTTGACTAAATTACAATTTTAAATTTCCTGCGGAGTTTCTTGTTGAAAACGTCGCGGAATGATGACGCGTGTTTGTGACGTTATTGGTTAGAGGGGACATATTAGCTCGGCACCACTTACGGCTAAAAGTTGTCTCTTTTCATTGCATAATTACACAGTATTTTGGACATTCGTGTTGCTGAATCTTTTGCAATTTTTTGAATTAATAATGGAGACTATAAAGAACAATGTTGTTGGTGGAAAGCGGTGTATTGCAGCTGTCTTTGGCACGGAGACACAGCTGGTGTTTCTTTGTTTGTTGTGAAGCTTTAACACAGAGCAGTCAAGCGAACATGTTTCTCTACTTCAACCAGCAAGTTTTTGAATGGGACAATTGTGATATATATCTTACCGGAGACATCAGTGGATTATGCATCCTTCTGCAGTAGCAGTCAAAAAAGGCAGCTGTGAGCTTGGCTCCTCGGCTTCTCTCTGAGACACTTGCGTGTTCACCGCAGCCATCCGACTTTGAGGTATGTATTTACAATCTCACTAAAACACTATTAAAACAATAAGCAGATAAGGGATCTTCCAGAATTATCCTAGTAAATGTGTCTAATTACATCTGAAAAGCTCACACTGCCACCGCCCGGAGCCGTCGCTTTTTATTTATTTTTATAAAATGTTTTCTAGTCCTTCACTATCAATATCCTCATCCACAAATCTTTCATCCTCGCTCAAATTAATGGAGAAATTGTCGCTTTCTCGGTCCGAATTGCTCTTACTGCTGTTGGCTCCCATTATAAACAATGTGAGGATGTGAGGAGCCCTCACACCGGTGACATCACGCGCACATCGTCTGCTACTTCCGGTAAAGGCAACGTTTTTTTATTAGCGACCAAAAGTTGCGAACTTTATTGTCGACGTTCTCTACAAAATCCTTTCAGCAAAAATATGGCAATATCTCGAAATGATCAAGTATGACACATAGAATGGACATGCTATCCCTGTTTAAATAAGAATATCTCATTTCAGTAGGCTTTTAAGACCTTCAGTATATCAGCATGTAGAATAAAATTATGGAATAGATTAAGCAAATGAATCAAACAATGTACTAATATAATCCACTTCAAGAAACTCTTTAAACTATAGGTGTTTACAAAGTACAAAGAAGAAGAACCATGAGAAACTCTACCAACTGGCATATCTCGGTTGGTAGAGTGGCCGTGCCAGCAACTTGAGGGTTGCAGGTTCGATTCCCGCTTCCGCCATCCTAGTCACTGCCGTTGTGTCCTTGGGCAAGCCACTTCAACCACCTGCTCCCAGTGCCACCCACACTGGTTTAAATGTAACTTAGATATTGGGTTTCACTATGTAAAGCGCTTTGAGTCACTAGAGAAAAGCGCTATATAAATATAATTCACTTCACTTCACTATTTCACCCATCCATTCATTTTCCAAGGGTAGGATTAATCAAACTCTGCTTCTTTCTACTCCTTTTCGAACATGTTGGATAGAAAAACTGGAAATTGCGATGTATCATGTTGTATGCTTGCATGTTCCAAATACACACAAACCCAACTTCACTCAACTCCTTTCTATTACACTAAAATCGTTTGGACCGTTGATACTCATCGTGCAGATCACTAAAATGTGATGCCAGGATCGTTTCTAACAAAATGGTACGTTTGTTTTTGTTATAAGGAGAGCCCCAATGCCTAGGCTTGACTTGACTCTGTCTTCAACTGTCTCCTGGCCGTATTAGATCATTTGTGGTTGTGGTCGGTGGGACGATAGACATTATAGGGAGAGATGTGTTCAAGGTTTAGAGATACCTAGGAAAATGCTATTTCTGTGGATTTTATTGTGCTATATAAGCTTTGGCACTGAAAATCAATTTGATGTAGAAAACTGCAACGTTGACTACACTACCGAGGAATCTAGTTACTTATAACACCCCTCTGCCCAACACTGCTAATTAACATGACTATGAGCGTGTCTTAAAAAGGCGCCGCCTGTTGAGTGACTGCGACATGACTTCTAAGACTCAGACAAACTTTATTGAGCCACAAGTGCAAGCAAGAGTGGAGTTTGCAGCTCACAGTTGGCATTCTGTGAGGGTGACTGGCATTGGATGTATCCAACTGTAGCTCCTGTTAAATGCGTATTTTATAGCAGTGGTTCTCAAGTACCCCTGGGGGTACTTGAAGGTATGCCAAGGGGTAGGCGAGATTTTTTTTAAAGATACTCTAAAAATAACAACAATTCAAAAATCCTTAATAAATATATTTATTGAATAACACTTCAACAAAATATGAATGTTAGTTCATAAACTGTGAAAATAAATACAACAATGCAATATTCAGTGTTGACAACTAGATTTTTTGTGGACGTGTTCCATAAATAATTATGTTAAAGATTTCTTTTTTTTGTGAAGAAATGTTTAGAATTAAGTTCATGGATCTCTATTACAATCCCCAAAGAGGGCACTTTAAGTTGATGATTACTTCTGTGTAGAAAAATCTTTATTTATAATTGAATCACTTGTTTATTTTTAAGTAAGTTTTTAATTATTTTTATATCTTTTTTTCCAAATAGTTCAAGAAAAACCACTACAAATGAGCAATATTTTGCACTGTTACACAATTTAATAAATCAGAAACTGATGACATAGTGCTGTATTTTACTTTATCTCTTTTTTTAACCAAAATGTTTTGCTCTGATTAGGGGGTACTTGAATTAAAAAAAAGTTCACAGGGGGTACATCACTGAAAAAAGGTTGAGAACCACTGTGTTATAGGGCTGTCTTCGACTAAGGACTTTCATAATGAATCTGTTTTATTAGATTTTGCCCATCTTTGACAATCGATACACAAATTGTGTTGTTTTTAAGATAATTGTAAAAGTGTATACCGGCTGGTCATTAGGTGGCAGTAACGTCACATGGAAGTGATGTCGCACTTAAGTTAATCAAAGGTTGTTTTGAATGAATGAAATAAGTTTATTTCAGTTATATAATCAATCAACCATATCGTGTGATCAGTTTAACAGTATAGGTCAGGGATCGGCAACCCAAAATGTTGAAAGAGCCACATTGGACCACAATTACAAAAAAGCAATTTGTCAGGAGCCGCAAAAAACTAAAAGACTAAAATTGGTGTTATAATGAAGGCAACTAGCTAAATATAGCTAATTAGCCTAATATCAAAATGACTATGTGTCGCAGGCTGATGCAAATCTTCGTTGACAGAAATGTTGCAATATAACATTTATTCTATACATTTTTACAACATCTGAAAACATTAGTAAAACTGCTCAGAAAGTGAGATAACTCCTGGACTACAGTATAGATGTTTAGTATAGATGTGTGTGTCAAAGTTAAAGGAAACAGCTGGCTGTCTTCTTTTTAAATAGATGTATCACAATCTTTGCGAGCTGGCTAACGTTTGCTGTGGTCAGGAACAACATGGCACACTAACAACTATCATAAATGCAGCCAATATTACATGGAGATAATGTGTCATGAAATATGGGAAAATAAAGTAGATACACAGAGTACATAAGTAAAGGAAATTAAATATACCAACAAATGAGGCATATTGATGCAATATGTATATACAGCTAGCCTAAATAGCATGTTAGCATCGATTAGCTTGCAGTCATGCAGTGACCAAATATGCCTGATTAGTACTCCAACAAGTCAATAACATCAACAAAGCTCACCTTTGTACATTCACGCACAGTATAAAACGTTTGGTGGACAGAATGAGAAAAAGAAGTAGTGGCATAAAACACGTCTTTCTGTGGCAGCGTTTGTTGTAGATGTGAACAAACAGTCCACACAACTGTTTATTTGTGTTCTATTTGGTGAGTTCAAGGGCCGCTGAAATTAGTAGGACAAAACGGCGCTCGCCAAATATTGTCATCAGTGAAGCACAAACACAAACATATTCAACAGTGGGCTTTATAACAGTTTGTGTCATGTTTGTCCTCCTACAAAAAACATATTACAACAAAAAACATATTTTTCCCCCCATTTTTTTCCATCTCCATACATTTTGAAAAAGCTCCATGGAGCCACCATGGCGGCGCTAAAGAGCCGCGGGTTGCTGACTCCCGGTATAAGTTATACATATCAACAATCATACACATACACACACAAAAGACAAGAAAAAGAATGACCGAAAAAGGAATATGCTGAAGTCAAAGCTTATATTTGCCTATCCTGTACTTTCACTGAAAATTAGATTGCCTGGAACATCAACGTAAAAAAAAATCAATGTGATGAAAGCAATTGTTACAATATTTTATAATTTTCAATTATTTCACCTTTCAAGGTTTTCTTCAACCTTAACAAAGAACCACATGTCGTCAACTCATCACAGA
>NC_084635.1:20565698-20660698 GCF_033978795.1 Nerophis ophidion
AATTTGAAATGTGGACTCGTCAGACCACAGAAAACCTTTCCACCTTGCATCAGTCCATCTTAGGTGAGCTCGGGCCCAGCCAAGCCAGCGATGTTTCAAGATATTGTTGATAAAATGGTTTGGCTTTGCATAGTAGAGTTTTAACTTGCACTTACAGATGTAGCGAACAACTGTAGTTACTGACAGTGGTCTTATGAAGTGTTCCTGAGCCCATGTGGTGATATCCTCTACACACTGATGTCAGTTTTTGATGCAGTACCGCCTGAGGGGTCAAAGTCCGTAATATCATCGCTTACGTCAGTGATTTCTCCAGATTTTCTGAACTTTTTGATAATTTTACGGACCGTAGATGGGAAAATCCCTGAATACGTTGCAATAGCTCGTTGAAAATTGTTGTTCTAAAACTGTTCGACAATTTGCGTACAAATTGGTGACCCTCGCCCCATCCTTGTTTGTGAATTACTTAGCACTTCATGGAAGCTGCTTTTATACACAATCATGGCACCCACCTGTTCCCAATTAGCCTGCACACCTGTGGGATGTTCCAAATAAGTGTTTGATTAGCATTCATCAACTTTATCAGTATTTATTGCCACCTTTCCCAACTTCTTTGTGACGTGTTGCTGGCATCAAATTCTAAAGTTAACGATTATTTGCAAAAAAAAAAAAAATGTTTTGCAGTCTGAATATCAAATATGTTGTCTTTGTAGCATATTCAACTGGATATGGGTTGAAAATGATTTTCAAATCATTGTATTCTGTTTATTTTTACATCGAACACAATTTCCAAAACTCATATGGAAACAGGGTTTGTACATGCTTTAAGTATACAGGGGAAACTCAAAAAATATGAATATCGTGCAAAGATTTGTTTATTCCAGCAAATAGATTTACAAGGTAAAACAAATGTATGACATGGGCTCATAACATGGAAGCTTTCTCTTGATATAATGTTGACGGTTATGCCTTATGGTTTATGAAAACCTCAAATTGATATAATAAGTATAATATTTTGGGTTGTCAATAAATGTAAGCCATTGTCACTAAAAGTGTAACTAATAAAGGCTTGAAATATCTCACTCACTCACTCAATGTTTACTTATATAACTTTAATTATCTAACTTTGAATGTAAGTTGTTTATATCACATATGTCATATTTGAAGTAGAATTGCTGAATTAAATGGACTTTTGCAGGAATTTTATTTTTTTTAGTTTCACCTGTATATCTAATGCAGTAACAGGCACATTCATAATCACGTAATATTTATATTTTGATCATTTCAAGCATACGGCAACACATTACTTTCAAAAACACATCACAACAACAACAACTAACTAACTAACTATTAAACATGGCAGACTTTATGAGATGCAACAGTGACTACTTTGGACACATAATGAACAATATCCTTATATTTTGGACAAGTGGTGAAATAAACGATGGTATTTTGAGAGGTAATCATTTAAGTCGTACATTACTGAAGGCCTAGGTAGGAAACTTATGGCCCGCCACTGACTGTGAGCCACCTCATACTAGCAGGTTTGTTTTTACAATCTATACTGCAAAGAAAAGAGAAATGCGTTTATTGTAATTCTTCTTGTCTCACATAGGGATTTTCAATTTTAGACAAAAATTCCAAAAGAAGTGCAGTTTCCGTTTCAGTTACCAGGGAGTGAGTTAAAATCATACAGATAGCTCGAAAATTTTACATACGCATGTATTTCGGCTCTTCCTCAGTTCATACCATACATTAAAGGCCTACTGAAATGACGATAAAGTTTGCAACTTTTGGTCGCTAATAAAAAAGCCTTGCCTTTACCGGAAGTAGCAGATAATGTGCGCGTGACGTCACCGGTGTGAGGGCTCCTCACATCCTCACATTGTTTATAATGTGATCCCCCAGCAGCAAGAGCTATTCGGACCGAGAAAGCGACAATTTCCCCATTAATTTGAGCGAGGATGAAAGATTCGTGGATGAGGAAAGTTAGAGTGAAGCAGAAAAAAAAGAGAAGCGACGGCTCCAGATGTAATTAGACACATTTATTAGGATAATTCTGGAAGATCCCTTATCTGCTTATTGTTTTAATAGTGTTTTAGTGAGATTATAAAGTCATACCTGAAAGTCGGATGGCTGCGGTGAACGCCAGTGTCTCTCAGAGAAGCCAATTGAGGAGCCAAGATCACAGCTGCCTTTTTGAGCTACAGGAGGAAGTCGCATAATCCACTGAAGTCTCCGGTAAGAGCCGACTTAATATCACAATTTTCCCATCCAAAAACTCGCTGGTTGACGTAGAGAAACATGTTCGCTTCACCGCTCTGTGTTAAAGCTTCACAACAAACAAAGAAACACCGGCGGTGTTTTGGTGCTAAAGGCAGCTGCAATCCATCGCTTTCCACCAGCAGCATTCTTCTTTATAGTCTCCATTATTAATTGAACACATTGCAAAATATTCAGCAACACATATGTCCAAATTACTGTGTAATTATGCGATGAAATGAGACGACTTGTAGCCGTGTGTGGTGCTGGGCTAATATGTCCCCTCCAACCCGAGACGTCACAAACACACGTCATCATTCCGCGACGTTTTCAACAAGAAACTCCACGGGAAATTTAAAATTGTAATTTAGTAAACTAAAAAGGCCATATTGGCATGTGTTGCAATGTTAATATTTCATCATTGATATATAAACTATCAGACTGTGTGGTCGGTAGTAGTGGGTTTCAGTAGGCCTTTAATTATATTAATTGCTAATATGTTAAAAAAAAAGAACATCAACAACATGGTTCTTACAAATCCACATAGTAGTCTTACTCAAACTGATATTTTTTTATACCTCTACCTTACCTATCTAACTTCTCTTATTTTAAAAATAAATAACCGTGCCTGTGGCAAACTCGGTATTGTGCGTTATCAAGATAACAGTGGAAAAAAAATAAAACATGATTAATATCTGCACTGAGTCATCTTTGTCTGGCTTAAGCAATGTACAAAAAAGGGGAACTTGGTTTGGAAGGATAGGCGATGAAAAATCCTTATATGGATATTAAATTCTCACTGTGCATTTGTTTAGTTGTTGCACATGAAACATCCGGTATGAGTAAAAAAATAAATAAAAATAATATATTTGTACTGTACATTACTTTAGGCTTTAAGTGTCCATCTCTTTTTCCGTGCATGTTGCTGATCACGCTTGTCCATGCGCCTTGTGATTCAGCCTCGTCTAATAATACTTGCAGCCTCGGCTGAGGGGGTTGGTGTCATGGAGTCAGAAGAAAATGAGGAATCAGGAATAAGAAGTGAGAGAAGTGGATGTCCCCTGCACGCATGCAGGCAACTGTTGGATGTCATTGTGAAACACATGATGGCCACTGAAACCTTCGCCGACTGTCAGTCAGGAAACAATGTCCTTTGTGCACCGTCCACCCACACAAATGAAATACAGTACTGTGTCGGTATTAGTTAGAAAACTGTTCCAAAAACTAGGCATAAAAATGGCTAGATTAACTAAAATGATCAATCATATACTAGTATTGGCCACTAGAAGTGACCAAACCAGTCAAAGTGGGCTTTTCAGTATCGTTGCCACTGATTGGCTCAGCCTCAGCCAGCATTACTAGATTGGCCTAAAAGAGTGTGAAGGGTGACTAAATTATATTATTCCATGTCTACAGAGCTCTTTCATAATGTTGACAATTTTACGAAGAAAGTAGTATTGTTTTTTTTTTTTAAATTAATTCTCCAGCTATAAAATGTATAATTAGTGATTTATATTTCAGGGACATAAACCAGGTATTACTGCACAAGAGTCTCTCTCATAGTGGATCAAGCCCCGGTGGATAACTTTATAGTTTGGATGAGCTACAAGTTTGATAAGCAAATCCAACAAGTAGCATTATTACTAATATGTTAAAGAAATACAAACAGAGAACATGATAAAAACCATCACGTACTGCGCAATGTCCGCTCTCACTGGGATTTTGACCAATGGGATGTTGTGTCTTTCAGCACAAGGCTTGAGTTCTCCGTTTATATGATGAATTCAACATTACCCAGTTTTTTTTTAAATAAATTCTCCAGCTATAAAATGTATAATCAATTGTTTATACTTCAGGGATGTAAACCAGGTATTACTGTAAAGTCCTTCTCATATAGTAAAGCGCGCCCCCTGGTGGAGCGCATGTAACCTCGGAGAACCTGCTTTTTTTGCCATACCAGAATATGATGAATCGTGTGTAGCACTTGGCTTCACCGTGGGAGAAAAGGAAATGTATATATATATATATATATATATATATATATATATATATATATATATATATATATATATATATATATATATATGTATATATATATATATATATATATATATATATATAAACATATATATACACATATATATACATAAATATATATATATATACAGTATATACATATATATAAACATATATATACACATATATATACATAAATATATATATATATATATATATACACACATATATATATATATATACACACACACATATATATATACATATATGTATCTATACATATATATATATATATACACACACACACACACATATATATATATATATATATACACACACACACACATATATATATATATATATATATATACACACATATATATACATATATATACACATATATATATATATATATATATATATATATATATATATATGTATTATAAATGTGGAATTACATATTGCAGTTGCTCTATAAAAATCTATCCATAATGCTCATCTGTCTGTCTATCTAGGTTGGGTTGAAAAACACATTCTGCAGGAAGTTTGTCACCTTCTTGTTTTTAATAAGGAAGAAGAAAATAGGAGAAGAAGAAGCTTTATGGTACCCAACCTAAATTGGCAGAATTAAGGAAGCTTTTAGTTCCCCTGCTAATTCACAGATATATAGAAAGCTGCATTTATCAACCATCTTTGAGAATTTGCTTCCAGCAGTTAACGGATGGACTTTTGTGGGAACATACGTGCGTGTCTGTGGAGGATTTAAACTACATGATGGTAAGACCAAAGGGCTTTTGCTTCTCGGGTGATTGTGGGCGTTACCTGAGTGGGACACACTTGTGTTAGTTTTTGTGTTACTTTGTCTATGTTCAGTTGTTGACTGTCAAATGTGTTAGTGACTTTACACACTAAATTGGTGAAATGACAATTATTTTCAAAATACACAATTTTTTGACCGTTGACCAGTTCTTGTGTTTACCACTTTAGTTGTGTTGAGCAGTGCTTTTCTTAGTCACAAGCGACTTTAATGACGTCACTAATAAGTAATTTGCAACTTGTTGCAATAAACCCTTTGCACCTTATTTCAAGTATTTTGTATGCATTTGGATTTTAATAGATTTAAATCGTGTTGATTTTTTGATTGGATTCAGATTTTTTTTTCATGTTTTTATTTAACTGTTTGTTTCTGTAAAACAGTTTAAAATGCTTTGTGTACAAATTGTACTCTAAAACAAGCTTGCCTGGTTTTATTTCCAATTGTTTTTTAATCATTTATTCATTCATTAGTAACAGTTTATATATTTTTGTTTAATCAATTTAATTTACCTCATCATTTCTGCTATTTTTATCTATTAAATTTAGTTATATTCATTGTCTTAGGATTCCATCAATGATAGAAATCATGCTTTAAAATTGATGACCCAACAAATGGATATAATTGCCAAATGACTGTATTACTCAAAAGACACATCGCAGTGTTGGAGAGGATTGGTCTAGTTTTACATATAACAATTGGAACAGGAAATGCACAAAGTGTGTATTAAAAAGAATAAGACAGAATTGTCTTAAAGTCGCAAATTTAGGAAGGAAATTCATGGTGTTCAGTTTAATTATTGTTTATTTGTGGTTTATAAACAAGTTTATGCATGCTTATTTGTAGCAAGTTTATTTGTAAAATCACAATTCACACATAAGGCAATTTAGAGATTTTTACAGATCTGTAAAATTGCAAGACAGTGAATAACATTTTTAATTTAAAAAAATAGGATAAAAATAATAATGAATTAATTAAATTAAAACCGAAGAGTGTAGAAACAATACTTTGTTGTCATAATCATTGGTAAATATGTTTTGTAGTGTAATTAATCCCTACTGAAATATCTTGAATTGATTTTTTAAGCATGTTTAAAAAGTGAATGATGGACACTGTTACACCGGAGTTAAATAATATACATATATATACAGAGGTGGGTAGAGTAGCCAGAAATTTTACTCAGGTAAGAGTACTGTTACTTTAACAATGTATTACTCAAGTAAAAGTAAGGAGTAGTCACCCAAATATTTACTTGAGTAAAAGTAAAAAGTATGTTGTGAAAAAACTACTCTGAGTAACTGATGAGTAACCTGTTTGTTTAATGATGGCGGCAACAAGTAATGCACAAAAACATAAAAATAGCATGAACAAATTCAGAGCCAGGAATATCTCTTAAGCAACTAAAACAATAATATGTATTAAATCATATAAATTTGGTTTTACACTGTATTGAAAAAAAAATAGAAAATTAATTTTACCTTCGCAACCTCATTATACTATTGGCTAAGTTTTATATTCATAAATGTAAGTTTCTCAATTCCCGACCTGTTTTTTGTGGCTTTAAAAAAGATTTTGAACTCTACAATGAAACACTCTCTACCTCTAACAACCAAAAAGTTGTAAAAATGGTTATGCTGTTTTCCAAATTTAAATTATTTACTGATATTGAGTGAGCCTATGGCTTTGCACTTTGTTTATATATATATATATATATATATATATATATATATATATATATATATACATATACATATATTATATATATATATATATATATATATATATATATATATATATATATATATATATATATATATATATATATATATATATATATATATATATATATATATATATATATATATATATATATTAAAAAAATCATGTGACCGCCTGGCTCTGTTTGATTGGTGAAACGGAATCAAATGTCACCAGTGACTGCATTGGATTGGTGAAACGCAGGCATGTAATAGATCCTACTTTGAAAGTGTCTGACAAACCAAAACAAACAAAAGTGCATTAACATATCGCTAAAAATCAGTAGCGAGTAGCAAGTAGCGAGCTGAATGCAGATAAATGGAGCAGAGTTAAAGTAGCGTTTGTTCTCTATAAATATACTCAAGTATATATATATACATACATATACACACACACACACACATATATATATATATATATATATTACATACATACACTCACATGTTTTTTTTTTCGATAAATACATGTCTATGTTAACTGTTAATAATGGGGTATTTTACCAAAGATTTAACAAACTTTTTTTTGCAACTACATTTCTCAACTATCTCAGAAGAAATGTTGAGCGAAGGTGATTACGAAATATGCACGCTACCACAGGAGTTACAGCTATGTGGACATAGCCCGGCACTCAGTCTGGCCAAACTGATGTTTCTCAGAGGAGGAGCGCAACACTTCCTGTTGCGACGTAGCCTGTATCCTGTTTTCCACAGTCAGTGGTCATGCGTGTCATTCCCCTCTGCAGGCCTGCGTGGGCACAATCTTGTGACCCTGTGTGCTGTGAGTGTGAAACTCCAACACGAGAGACTCTAAATGTCAGCAAAAGGGTGTTTTGCAACACAACAAATTGTCAGTTGACAATTAGAACATGTCAGTTGTGTCAGGCAGCAGTTTTATCTTTCGGGCCAAAATGGAACCAAATAGGTCAAAATTGAAAATCGAACTTTGACATGCTTTACCCTTTTTGTTGTCTAACCTGCTTCAGCCACTTTCCTCTTACTTTCAGTTGTTAATTGAAACAGACACAGCTTAGATCAGGCCTGGGCAATTATTTTGACTCGGGGGCCCCATTTAGAGAAAACAAATGTGTCTGGGGACCAGTGTATCTATTTATAGAAACACCAATATAAAACCTCACAGCAATGTCTGATTGAATGCTTAAAAACATTATGACAGACTGCCTTAAAAAACGTAATGGAATTTTACATTTTTCTATGAACGATAAAACACTGAATATTAACAAAATATGAATGTCACACCCCCTTTCGATTGACATATTTTACAATCAAGGTAAACGTGACAAAAATGCAACAAACAGTGAAATATGAACGCGAAGAGTACAAAATAAACCCACCTACAATCTATTTGCTGAATTTTCCACAGGGATCAATAACGTACTTTCTATTCTATTCTATTATATTCTATATATCACTAAGCTTTAGAACCTTGTTGTGTAAATCTCCTTCCTCGTCTGTAGAATCTCTTCCTGCTCACACTGCTTGGTGCCTCGTCTGAGCTGCTGTGACGTGGAAAACCATAGTAACTAATTAGATGACCATAGTAACTGGTGTATTATCCATAAGCGCAGATTCCAAGCATTCAAATACTTTGTATACTCGGTAGTTGAAGACTTACGACCATTAGAAAACATGACTGTAAATCATAATGCCAGCTACACATTCCATCTTTAAGATCTAAAAAAAATAATTGGGGAATTTCCGGCGGGCCAGATTGAAAAGCTCAACGGGCCGCATGTGGCCTCCGGGCCTTAATTTGCCCAGGTCTGACTTATATCAACACAAAGGTTACAGGTACCAAAATATGCTCACCACCAAGGCAAAAACACAAATTATGTGTATGACTTCATGTGTTGCGACATCATTTTAATGTGTGCAAGGTTCGCAGAAGCTGTGATATGACTGCTAATACAACATATCGGTCCAACATATTAATATTCCTACTAGGGCTGTCAATCATCAAGTTTTATGTCAGCGACGTGGATTAGTTTAATATTAATCACAGTTCGTACCAATCCATTATAAGAAGCTTCCAATCACAAACCTAGGCTTTTATAATGTTATTACCCTGGTAATTTTTATGTATACATGCTAAAAAGTGATATCATAAATGTTAATCCATCCATCCATCCATCCATCCATCCATCATCTTCCGCTTATCCGAGGTCGGGTCGCGGGGGCAGCAGCCTAAGCAGGGAAGCCCAGACTTCCCTCTCTCCAGCCACTTCGTCTAGCTCTTCCCGGGGGATCCCAAGGTGTTTCCAGGCCAGCCGGGAGACATAGTCTTCCCAACGTGTCCTGGGTCTTCCCCGTGGCCTCCTACCAGCTGGACGTGCCCTAAACACCTCCCTAGCGAGGCGTTCGGGTGGCATCCTGACCAGATGCCCGAACCACCTCATCTGGCTCCTCTCGATGTGAAGGAGCAGCGGCTTTACGTTGAGCTCCCCCCGGATGGCAGAGCTTCTCACCCTATCTCTAAGGGAGAGCCCCGCCACCCGGCAGAGGAAACTCATTTCGGCCGCTTGTACCCGTGATCTTATCCTTTCGGTCATGACCCAGAGCTCATGACCATAGGTGAGGATGGGAACGTAGATTGACCGGTAAATTGAGAGCTTTGCCTTCCGGCTCAGCTCCTTCTTCACCACAACAGATCGATACAACGTCCGCATTACTGAAGACGCCGCACCGATCCGCCTGTCGATCTCACGATCCACTCTTCCCCCACTCGTGAACAAGACTCCTAGGTACTTGAACTCCTCCACTTGGGGCAGGGTCTCCTCCCCAACCCGGAGATGGCACTCCACCCTTTTCCGGGCGAGAACCATGGACTCGGACTTGGAGGTGCTGATTCTCACTCGGCTGCGAACCGATCCAGTGAGAAGCGGTGCCTGGGGAATCTGTGGTGGACTCTCCTATTTCTGGGGCTGAGGTCGCTGAGGTAGTTAAAAAGCTCCTCGGCGGCAAGGCCCCGGGGGTGGATGAGATCCGCCCGGAGTTCCTTAAGGCTCTGGATGCTGTGGGGCTGTCTTGGTTGACAAGACTCTGCAGCATCGCGTGGACATCGGGAGCGGTACCTCTGTATTGGCAGACCGGGGTGGTGGTCCCTCTCTTTAAGAAGGGGGACCGGAGGGTGTGTTCCAACTATCGTGGGATCACACTCCTCAGCCTTCCCGGTAAGGTTTACTCAGTTGTACTGGAGAGGAGGCTTCGCCGGATAGTCGAACCTCGGATTGAGGAGGAACAGTGTGGTTTTCGTCCTGGTCGTGGAACCGTGGACCAGCTCTATACTCTCGGCAGGGTTCTTGAGGGTGCACGGGAGTTTGCCCAACCAGTCTACATGTGCTTTGTGGACTTGGAGAAGGCATTCGACCGTGTCCCTCGGGAAGTCCTGTGGGGAGTGCTCAGAGAGTATGGGGTACCGGACTGTCTTATTGTGGCGGTCCGCTCCCTGTACGATCAGTGTCAGAGCTTGGTCCGCATTGCTGGCAGTAAATGTTAATATCAAATAAATATATTATGCTACATACATATACTCATATATTACAAAATGGTTTGTTCTACCAAAAACCCAGCATGTAACACTTCCCTCAACACAGACGTCATAAAGTCATCAAAGCTGACTTAAGCGTTCGACCCAAAGCACCGACACTTTGGAACAAGGATGATGTGATAGAAAAAAGGTACAAATGTGAGAAATCTATCCGTGGCAGCATATGTGAAAGTTATGTTTAGGTTTCACTTTTGCCTCTCGTTGCACATAACTGTGGTTTGTTCAAAGACCCCTGAATAAAGGTAGAAACAGAGATGTCACTAGGTTTAAAAGACAGTGGTGGACTTAACCCAGAGGAGATGCACTACTAATAATATAATTATAATAATAATAATGTATTCCGCCCGATTGTAGCTGAGATAGGCGCCAGCGCCCCCCGCGACCCGAAAGGGAATAAGCGGTAGGAAATGGATGGATGGATGGATGTATTATGATTCATATTATCCAACGTGAATGGATATTAGTTAAAGTAACTGTGTAAAAAAGGGGGGAATCAATAAGCTTATATGTCTTTCCATTACCCTTTTGAGATATGTTTAATTGTATTTAATTTCATTTTCTTAATTCAAATTTCTTTTCTTTTTTGCGAAATAATAATATTGCCATTGAGAACAAGTCTGTTCAATGGAGATATGTATGTATATTATGCACTACATGTGTGATGGGGAGCTGACTTTGACATATGGTACTCAAAAAAACAAAAAACAAAACAATCAGCTAATCTCTACTCTATGCACTGAAGTAAAGGGAATTTGACGTTATTATCATATTTACAGTGGGGCATAAAAGTATTTAGTCAGCCACCGATTGTGCAAAATTTTCCCACTTAAAATGATGACATAGGTCTGTAATTTTCATCATAGGTACACTTCAACTGTGAGAGATAGAATGTGAAAAAAAAAATCCAGTAATCCACATTGGAAGAATTTTAAAGAATTTATTTGTAAATTATGGTGGAAAATAAGTATTTGATCAACCATTCAAAGCGCTCACTGATGGAAGGATGTTTTGGCTCAAAATCTCACGATACATGGCCCCATTCATTCTTTCCTTAACACGGATCAATCGTTCTGTCCCCTTAGCAAAAAAACAGCCCCGAAGCATGACGTTTCTACCCCCAGCCTTCACAGTAGGTATGGTGTTCTTGGGATGCAACTCAGTATTCTTCTTCCTTCAAACACGATGAGTGGAGTTTATACCAAAAAGTTCTATTTTGGTTTCATCTGACCACATGACATTCCCCCAATCCTCTGCTGTATCATCCATGTATCCATTTTGGTATAAACTCAACCTGTCGTGTTTGGAGGAAGAAGAATACTAAGTTGTATCCCAAAAACGCCATATCTACTGTGAAGCATGGGGGTGGAAACATCATGCTATGGGGCTGTTTTTCTGCTAAGGGGACAGGACGATTGATCCGTGTTAAGGAAAGAATGAATGGGGCCATGTATCATGAGATTTTGAGCCAAAACCTCCTTCCATCAGTGAGAGCTTTGAATGGTTGACCAAATACTTATTTTCCACCATAATTTGCAAATAAATTCTTTAAAATTCCTTCAATGTGAATTCCTGGATTTTTTTTCACATTCTGTCTCTCACAGTTGAAGTGTACCTATGATGAAAATTACAGACCTCTGTCATCATTTTAAGTGGGAGAACTTGCACAATCGGTGGCTGACTAAATACTTTTTTGCCCCACTGTAAGTACATAACGACACTTCGTATGAATAATCAAAATCATTCTGGCCACTTTATATTGAATTTGTTGCCACCTATATGTATATATGTTGATTTTTCAACAAAACCAAAGTATTTAGGGTGGTTTATCTTGATATGTTAATCCCATCTTTAAAAAAGTAAAATGTATTAGGGTTTTTATGTCTTTTAAAATGTTGGTTTCAACCCAGTCCATGCAAAAACTAGTTGTTTTTTTTTGTGCGTGTAAACCTACCAAGAGTGTTGTGGGGTGGCGGGCCCTTTAGGAGTCTTCTGAATGGGGTTCCACGGCTCTGTTTATTACTAACGTTCTGTTTCCATGGTTATCGTTATTGTGCTTCTTGATGCCGCCTTGTGCAAACGCCTTAAGATGCAACTTGTAAACCCTTTAAAAAGTCTGTGTCCTAACATTTAATTAATCAGGGGCAGTTTTTTGCAATCCATTTGTGCGTTGACAGAGGCATAGTGATTAAGGGCCCCGGGCTTTTGTGAGAGTGTTTGGAATCAATCAAATGATTTATTTTGTTCTTGGTGGCACATAAAGGGTGCATTCACATTAGTGTTCACATTATTGAGTGACTAAAAAAAGACGATCGAGGTGATTGGGCCTGCCGATGTAACATTATACTCAAAACTTTGGTAAAAGTACGAACCCTGTTTTTTGACGGAAAACAAGAGGGCTGACTTCCTGTTCGTTTTCAGTTATGAGTTTTTGAGAGTTTTATGTATGCCCCCATGATGAACGTCTCTGGTGATTTTTGTGTTGATTCGTGAAACTAGTATGTAAACTACCGTATTTCCTTGGCTTGCCGCCAGGGCGCCAATTAATTTAAAACCTCTTCTCACTCCTGCGCTTACCAAAGGCATGCGGTAAAAGTAAGCATGCGCTAATTATTTTAAAACCTCTTCTCACTCCGGCACTTACCAAAGGTATCCAGTCAACATTTGAGTGTGATGTAAGCTTGGACCTTAAATCCTACTGAATAGCTCTTAATCTTCTTCCCTTTATGCGATTTCAAATGACCGGTATTGAAATCAGCCTCCTACATTTTAAAAATGATGACAGGGGAAGTGTCACTCGTGACGTCACGAGTTTGACCAGGCGGTAATACTAAGCATGTGCCAATTATTTTTGGAAGTGAGTTTGACCCGGCAGTAATTCAAGGCAGGCGCATACTATATGCCCTGCGGCAATTCAAGGAAATATGGCATATACCTTTTACAGGTGGCACTGGAAAGTTAATTTTAAAAAAAATCATTTTTGGGAACCCCAAAATATAAAACATTTTCGCCTGCAAAATTTTTACACTTTTTGTGTACGTTAAGTGTCTCAAAAAGTTGTCAAAACCATAATAACAGTAATAATAATAATAATAATAATAATAAAAACTACAGCAATTTCAACCGGGCCTTGCACTGCACCTTGTATTTCACCTGTGGTGCTTGCGCTGCAACCCCAATGACACATGAAATAACACAAAACGAGGGATCTTCTAAAACAGACCTGGGCAAACTAAGGCCCGGGGGCCACATGTAGCCAGTTGAGCTTTTCAATCTGGCGCGCCGGACATTTCCAAATAACTCTTTTAGATCTTTAAGATGGAAAGTGTAGCTGCCATTAAGATGTGCACTCATGTTTTCTAATGACCGGGAGTCTTCAACTATACTAAGTCTTTCAATGGTTGGAATCTGCATCATATATATACTAGTTAACTATAGTCATCTAATTAGTTACTATGAGGTATCTCAAATTGTAGTTTATTTTTTCACCATGTTTGTTGCATTTTGGTTGCGTTTTGGTTGATTGTAAAATATGTTGTCAATATTCAGTGTTTTATCATTCATAGTTAATATTGTAAATCCCACATTTTTTATTTTCATATACATTCTGGGTGTCTCATTCAGTAAAAAAAAAATCAAATTCCATTCAGTTTAATGTGGTCTGTCATAACGTTTTTAGCTTCCAATCATTATTGTGAGGTTTAGTATCAGTATTTCTAAAAATAGATATACTGGCCCCCAGACACACCTTTTTTCATCTAATTCTAAAATAATTCCCCAGGCCTGATCAAAACTACACTCTCAAACAGGCCGGGGGGACATTTAAAGTTTTCCTATTTTGCAGGGTGAGGATCTCACTGATCCGGGAGGAGCTCAGAGTAGAGCTGCTGCTCCTTCACATAAAAAAAGAGCCAGTTGAGGTGGATTGGGCATCTAGTTCGAATGCCTCCTGGATGCTGCCCAGCCAGAAGGAGGGATTATGTCTCGCCTGGGAACGCCTCGGCCCAACCCTGGAACTGGAAGAGATGTCAGGGCTTCCCTACTGGCACTGCTATCCGGATCCGGAAATGCTGAAGAACAAGGATGGATGGATGGATGGATTCCCATTTTGGGCTGGTGGATTGTCAAAAGATTGTAAGTAGAGGAAACGAAACAAAATCAAGAGACCAAAAAAACCTAGCCTTAACAAGTACAAAGCTCGGCAACTAATGACCTGATGCAAATACAAAAGAGCTTTCAGTCTTTGAAGGCGGTCGGATTATTTTACTGCACCACCAAGGCCTTTTGCAATGGGTCATTGCTGATTTTACACATTTCTTAAAATGTAAAGTGTTTGTCCAAGTTTTTGTCCACTTGGACAAAAATACCAAGTGGTATTTTATAGAACTCAGGCCACAAAACTGCCCAATAACCACCAGATGGCATCTGCCAGGGAAGGACTTTGTGCAGTGTCAGCAGTTGGTGGCATATTCTATCTAATTATCATTTCTTATACATTTTATACCCCGGGAAGTTTAAACTACCTAGTTGGCTTTGAGGTACTTCAGTAGGATTTTGAGTCAGGGTTCAAAAGGTTGGTGGAACGTGTAGATGTGTGTGTGTGTGTATATATATATATATATATATATATATATATATATATATATATACACACACACACACACACACACACACACACACACACACACATATACATACATACCTTTTTTAATTTTTTTTTTATTTCAAATATGCAAAAAAACAAGAGCAAGCCTGATCCAATACAGTGATATAGCCTTAACAGCCCTTATAACAAAACGGAAACAATGGAGAATTTTTTTTTCCGTACATATTTGAAAAGGAGTGAGAATAACTTTACATTTATTTAATCCCACCCCTTTTCTTTATATCATAAATTAGTCTGAGCTAAAACTACCTGTTCGCTCTATGTACAACCTTAATGAAATTGTATATAACATAACATGGTCACTACTGCCTACTTTGTCTCATTATATTCTTATTTTACTGTTATATTTTTATTCCCATTGTTGCTTTTTATTGTTTATTCTTATTGTAATATTTCTCTATTTTGTTTCCATTTAAACCCCCATTATTTACCTATTTTAAATTGATCTCAACTCTGTACACTGCTGCTGGAATTTTAATTTTCCTGATGGAACTCTCCTGAAGGAATCAATAAAGTACTATCTATCTATCTATACATTAATGATAAATATATACATACATCTACACACTACATATATTGGTAAATGCATGTATTTACATGCGTAACAATGCATGTGATCAAGTACTATGATTTTGACAGAGACTCTAGAGTCGTTTCTTGTGTTTTTATATCTCAAGATTGAATTTTTTTTTTTCTTCATTTTTCCCTCTATTTGACGTGTACAAAGTGAATGTGGAAACTGTTGGCATAATTAGATTTTAACTTCAGCCTATACCTTGTTGGTCAGGATATGTAAACCGATACTTTGATTTGTTTATCTGCTATGCACTTGAGGTGTACCGTTTATATGAACCGATGTCCGGATAAAAAAAGTTTAATTGAAATTGAATTGAAGGTTCAATCAAATTAATCACACAAACGAACTAATCAAGATTAATGCATTCATTTTGACACCTGAAATTACTGCATAATAGGGATGGGCAGAATGGCCTGAAATCTATATCAAGATATATTTTGCAGCCTTCTGTGTGAAAATAATCAGAAACTATTTTTGCTTGTCAAGTTTTAATTTGATGTGATTACCTGCATTTGCAACTTAAATATATATTTTTTGATAATCGAAGCATTTTAAAACGGATTACAACTGATTTAGCTGCTAACCTATGCAGTAAAGTATTGTGTTATTTTCAGTTGTTTTATTTTGAAAAAATATTACTAATCTATTTGCTGTTTTACTGTTAATAATTGGCTACTTTCTGTTGGTTGTGACATGGTTCTATCTAATGTCTGTTAAAATATAATAAACACTTATTCTAATGTTGAATACTTTGCATTAGTTGTGGGTAACACTGCAAATATGGGTATGGATCAAATACCAAGTCGTTACAGTGGGCCAGCATCGATCATACAAATGCTAATACGTTAACTTTTTAAGATAAATTCATGTGAACATTTTTTATCACAATTAAAATTAGACAAAAACACAGGATGGTAATGTAACATCAATTAAATATTTAAAATTATTTCTAACTATGGTCTTTGATTTAAAGGCCTACTGAAACCCACTACTACCCACCATGCAGTCTGATAGTTTATATATCAATGATGAAATATTAACATTGCAACAAATGCCAATACGGCCGGTTTAGTTTACTAAACTACAATTTTAAATTTCCCGCCAGTTTCTTGTTGAAAACGTCGCGGAATGATGACGCGGACGCGTGATGTCACGGACTGTAAGGAAATATTAGCGCTGCACCAAACAGGGCTAAATGTCATCTCTGTTCATGGCGTAATTACACAGTAATTTGGACATCTGTGTTGCTGAATATTTTGCAATTTGTTCAATTAATAATGGAGACTATAAAGAAGAATGCTGTTGGTGGAAAGCTGTGGATTGCAGCTGTCTTTAGCACCGAGACACAACCGGTGTTTCTTTGTTTCTTTGTTGTGAAGCGGAGCGGTCAAGTGAACATGTTTTCTCTACGTCAACCAGTATGTTTTTGGATGGGGAAATTGTGATATATATATTACCGGAGACATCAATGGATTATTCGTCGTCCTGCAGCAGCTGTCATGTCAAAAAAGGCAGCTGTGAGCTTGGTTCCTCAGCTTCTCTCCGCAGCCATCCGACCTCGACGTATGTCTTTACAATCGTTAAAATCTCACTAAAACACTATTAAAACAATAAGCAGATAAGGGATCGTCCAGAATTATCCTTAGTAAATGTGTCTAAAAACATCTGAATCGCTCACAATGCAATCGCCTTTTTTTTTTCTAGTCCTTCGCTATCAATATCCTCAACAACAAATCTTTCATCCTCGCTCAAATTAATGAGGACATTGTCATTTTCTCGGTCCGAATAGCCTCACATTATAAACAATGTGAGGATGTGAGGAGCCCTCACACGGGTGACGTCATCATCTGCGACTTCCGGTACAGGCAAGGCTTTTTTATTAGCAACCCAAAGTTGCGAATTTTATCGTCGATGTTCTCTACTAAATCCTTTCAGCAAAAATATGGCAATGTCTCGAAATGATCAAGTATGACACATAGAATGGACCTGCTATCCCCGTGTAAATAAGAAAATCTCATTTCAGTAGGCCTTTACATAATTTGTTTTTCGCACTTAAAGTCCTCCTTTTGTAAACAATAACAAAAAGACGATAGCAAAGAAATATATATAACCACTATTGTATCAAACCTATACTGTCCGTCAGTATTTGTATCGACACAGCAAGAATGTGTCTTCAACATGCATTATCACGATATAACGATAGTATTAAAAGCGCCATCATTGGCCAAATGTATATAATTAATATATATCACACAACTCAACTGTAAGGTACAAGGTAAAAAATAAATGTATATATCTTTTTATTACATTAACACCTCTACATGCTGCAAAAAAAACAAATGTTTGCACTACCTAACTATCGAAGATGACAATCTTTTGACTGTACTTGGACAGAAAAACTGAGAAGTGGAAAACGACACCCTGCTGTGAGAGCACACAAGAATAATGCTTTGTCACCGCTCACAGTTTTGTGCAGTAGTGTAGTACTTATACTAAAATACACACTTTGTCAATACAGTTTCTATAGCTACGGGCTGGAATGATTGAATAATGTAGGGTCCTTTTTTTTTTTGAATGAAATGTTTCATAACATTTTGTTCAATTTCAAAACTTAGCATTATTAATTTAGTAATGACATACTTTTTGATGAATAAAATGACTAAATAAAATTTTGACTTGTACATTTTAAAGAAAAGAGACATCAGCTGCTATCAAAATGTCTTCGCCCCTTCTTGCTTTCACCAACATATAGCCTCTGTCCTCCTCAGATGGAGGAAGGGTGTGGGTTGCGGGTGGGGGTTCTCTTTTGATGTACCCATTTGTCCTGGGTTGGCATGACAACGCTTCCTATACTGGTTGTAAGCCACTGGATCTTGTGCTTCCCCCGCCGGCTCATAACTATCTTTGTGTTATGGTTGACTGCAATGCGTGCAACGCTTAGCTTGACTATTAAAAACATTAAATAATAACAATAATTTATGAGTATGCTGGCAAATGTGTGCAGTTATCATGGAAACGAAAAACAAATATAGTAGCATGTACCTCAACTTCACAGTTTGGAACTAAAAAAAAAATATATAAATGTTTTTTCTCAATCAAATATATATAAATGTATACATATAGATATCTTAATCAAAACAGCACAATTTTAACATGTAATCTGCCTTTTAAAAAGAAAAATCAACTTTAAAATAAGAAATATTGCATGACAAAAGAAAATGTGCCGCAAACAGCTACTGTGGTTTTCTCAAGTAATGTAATAACGTAGGGCAGCTGCGGACCGCAACAATTTACTACTTCGCCATATTTTCATGGATAAAAGTCTGCCGTTTGAATACTATTTAAACCAGGGGTGTCAAACTGAAATACAGAGTGGGCCAAAATTTAAAACTGAACTAAGCTGCGGGCCAAGGTTGAACAGATTAACCTTTTAATAGGGACACAAACAACTTTTGCATTGAATATTGAACAAGCAAGGCTTATATAACTTTATAGTGACATGCAAAATCGAGTTTCAAATAATAATAATAATAAAAAAATATCAATGGCATATCAAATAAAATTCAAATACAAATTGAATGCCTCTTTTCTATTTGCAGCCTCTGAGATAAATATCAAAATATATTGTAGCGTCCCGAAGAGTTAGTGCTGCAAGGGACCCTGGGTATGTGTTCTGTTGTGTTACGATACGGATGTTCTCCCGAAATGTGTTTGTCCTTCTTGTTTGGTGTGGGTTCACGGTGTGGCGCATATTTCTAAAAGTTTTAAATTTGTTTATACGGCCACCCTCAGTGTGACTTGTATGGCTGTTGACCAAGTATGCTTGCATTCACTTGTATGTGTGTAAAAGCCGCATATATTATGGGACTGGGCCGGCACAATGGTGGTATGGAGGAAAAGCGGATGGGACGACAGGTTGTAGAGAACGCTAAAGGCAGTGCCTTTAAGGCACGGCCCAAATTTGCCGTTCAGGTGGAAATTGGGAGAAATTCGGGAGTATGGTTACCCCGGGAGATTTTCGGGAGGGGCACTGAACTTCGGGAGATCTCCCGGAAAAAAATCGGGAGGGTTGGCAAGTGTGAGAAATTGCGGTAGAATACCGGCGGGCCAGCTCTAATGTTAATTTGATATTGCCTCAAGGGCCAAATGAAATTACAAGGTGGGCCAAATTTGGCCCACGGGCTAGAGTTGGACACCCATGATTTAAATGTTCTTGGCTGGCACAGATCCGAGATACTGTTTCAGTAGGGGGTCAACTCTGCGGACTCACTTGAACGGCGTCACACTGCCATTACAGTTGTTGGCTACACGGTTGGTTATGTTTTTATCCATCCATCCATTTTCTACCACTTGTCCTTTTTGCAGGAGCCTACCTCAGCTGCATTCAGGCGGTAGGTGGGGGTACACCCCGGACAAGTCTCCACCTCATCGCAGGGCCAACACAGACAGACAAACACTCACATTCACACTCGAGGCCCAATTTAGTGTTGCCAATCAACCTATCCCCAGGTGCATGTCTTTGGAAGTGGGAGGAAGCCGGAGTACCCGGAGGGAACCCACGCAAACTCCACACAGAAAGATCCCGAGCCCGGGATCGAACCCAGGACCTTCGTATTGTGAGGCAGACACACTAATAACCCCTCTTCCAACGTGCTGTTTTTAACTATTTCCTAAATTAAATTAATATTATCCACTTCTTCACTGTCAGCACTACCGTGAACTGATTAACGTGGACCCCGACTTAAACAAGTTGAAAAACTTATTGGGGTGTTACCATTTAGTGGTCAATTGTACGGAATATGTACTGTACTGTGCAATCTACTAAATAAAATATTGCAGACAATTTTTTAAGATTTGGCTGACTGCAGATAGCCACCTGCTCCGGTGTTTTGGGGCACTTAAGTTCCAGTTTTGCATACATTTCCATACATTTTATAATTTAATAATTTTAAAAAGTTGCAAGTGATAAACGCGTATTTAGTGAAATGAAAAAGAAATGTAAATCTGCATCAGTACACACGATTTAAAGATGCATCAATAATCGGCTTTCAAATCGTCTCGTATACCTCCTGAATCGTAATCTTAATCGCATTGGGAGGTCGCCAAAGATTCCAACCTCTACTCACCATTGGTTCTGAGTGTAGTCAGCTAATGTTAGTGATTTGGCTGACTAACAAACTTTTTTTGAAAATGTATGCATTCTATCCAGGAGATCGCAAAAAAGCTGCTGCCTGACCAGGGTTCAGAAAATCTGCAAAGACTCCTCCCACCCCCACCAAGGACTGTTTTCACTGCAGGACTCAAGAGGTTCCGCAGCCTCCGTAGCAGAACCTCCAGTTTCTGTAACAGCTTCTTCCCCTCAGGCCTTAAGACTCTTGAACGCATCATAATGAAATTATCCCCTCAACTCCCCCTGAAAAGGATTAGCTCGCTGGAATAAAAAAGACAATATAACATACATCCATAAGCATGGATGCATGTGAAAAAAGTGCAATGTATTTATCTGTACAGTAATCTGTTTATTTATATCTGCACCTTATTGCTTTTTTTTTTATCCTGCACTACCAAGAGCTAATACAACAACATTTAGTTCCTTTTTGTACTGTAAAGTTCAAATTTGAATGACAATAAAAAGGAAGTCTAGTCCAAGACTAAGTCAAAGTCTATCTTAACGACATGACTGCATATTTTAGGTATGTGCACGCGATCCGAGCTCGAGCAATTTTTGTTTAATATATTTAGTAATTGTGAAAAATATGAATGCTTAAAAAAAACAAACACACGTTCGCATTTCAATGCATTTTCTTTATTTGCATGACTATTTATATTGTAGATTGTCAATGAAGGCATCAAAACTATGAGTGAACACATGTGGAGTTATGTACTTAACAAAAAAAGGTGAAATAACTGAAAACATGTTTTTTATCCCGTTTTTTGTTTTTTTTTAAATATCCACCCGGTGCTCCGATTACTGCTTTGCACACTCTTGGAATCTCTCGACGCACTTCAAGCACACCTGTGAAGTGAAAACCATTTCAAGTGACTACCTCTTGAAGTTTATCGAGAGAATGCCAAGAGTGTGCAAAGCAGTAATCAGAGCAAAAGCCTGGCTATTTTGAAGAAACGTTTTCAGTTATTTCACCTTTTTTTGTTAAGTACATAACTTCACATGTGTTCATTCAAAGTTTTGATGCCTTCAGTGACAATCTACAATGTAAATAGTCATGAAAATAAAGAAAATGCAATGAATGAGAGAAGGTGTGTCCAAATTTTTGCCCTGTGCTGTGTATAAGTGTACTATGAGCAAGTTGCAAAAATACACATTGAGGTTTTGTTCCGAAGTGTACTTCAACTCAATTGTTATCATTTAGATGAGTTCCATTTCAAGTGTTTTTTTGTTGTTGTAATTAATAAAGTCATGTAAATGGTGGCACATTTAAAATTGTTGAACTATCGCTGCATGTTAATGTATCTGCAACACCGTCAGTGAATTGCTGACATGACTAAAGATCAGTAAGATCAGTTCTTGGTGTTATTTTCAGTTTTTCTTTGTTCAGTCTTCTCAGTAAGTGTGATTGCATAACTTAAAAAGAAACATTTTGATTCATAATTGTACTTGTTATTTGAAGTTACCTTTTGATATGATGTAGTAACTTGTATTTTGCAACAGTAGAAATACCCTAAACAATACTTTTTACTATTGGGATCATCCCATGAATGCTACATGTACATATGTCCATTTTAAGACATTCATAGAACTGAATCCGGAAGACAAGTTTTCACTTCCTCTTTTTACATTTGTGCTTGTAATGCTGTAGTTTGTATGCTGCACTTATTTTTTTTTTTTTCCCATGCCACTGAGATGCATAACATTTCAATGGAAACAATTCATTTAAGACACAGCTATCAATAAAAATGTACTGTGTTGCATCACATGCAATTATTGATCATTTATGTGTCTCTAGTAAATGGACACATATATGTATTACATTAAGTACCGTGTATTTTATGATACTTTCCAGTGCTATTTTTTTATACAAATATTTTTAATTGAACACATCTGTAAGAATGTGTATTTAGAGTACTTTTCAATAATAAAATACAATATACAACGATGTGTGTTTGTTTACACACACGCACTGTATTTATATATATACACACACACATACATACATACATACATACATACATACATATATATATATATATATATATATATATACACACACATACATATATATATACACGTATATATACACACTTATAAACACACAAATATATACACTTGTGTAGTGCATTAAAGTATGTGAACTTTCTTTTTTTTTTCTATTTCATTCAAAGTGAACATATAATTGCGCTTAAAATTATTCAAATGGATAATCTTAATAAATCGACAAATAGCTCAACACATTTACTATTACAAACCGGTCTCTTTTTATTAACCATTTAATGAAAGTTTGGACATTTTGAAAATACGTGTAATATACAATAGGGGTTGAGTGATTTTGAGTGCTACTGTATTACTCATATTTGTCCACACAGAACAAATAGAAATCTTCCATGACAGAGCCTGATGCTTCATAGAACCGGTCATGTGGCAACTCATGCAGTCAGACGATTTATTTTCGATGTGTGCTCATCTGGTTAGATTTGGTCAAGTCTACTATCATTTCATGGCCATGTTTGTGTCGGTATTGATTTTTAGGACATTTGATCTAACATCACTTCTTATTGTAAGTATGAATTATCAATTGCCAGTTGTGAGAAAACCTAAAAAAAAACAAAAAACATTCTCAACATGTCATTGTTGGTGTTAATACTTGTCCTCGCATCACACAAATAGAAACGACAAGAAATAAGGAGCAAAAAAATATATCATACTTAATCTAATTTAAAATATATATACATATATATATATATATATATATATATATATATATATATATACATGTATATATATTAATTTAAAATATATATACATATATATATATATATATACATGTATATATATTTTAAATTAGATTAAGTATATATATAATTGTGCACAATTTATTTTCACACAATACTTGCATTTCTTGGGATGCACTTGTATCATTAGACTTAATTCTAATTTGCATTGTTGACTATATACTGTATAGTATGTATATGTATATATTTTGAACTACATTAAATTGGTCTCAAAATGTATGAAATTAGCCCCCACATCAGTCATCCAATCACGCATCAATTATTTATACGTGAAATGCAACCATATTCTAATCTGAATAATTGCACTGTTAAATTTAGAGTAATCTTAATTAATAACGGGTTATTACTCACCTTGCAGGATTTAAATGAAATTAAGCCCAATATTTTGAGGCAAATAATTCTATCAACAGAATGTCATACAGGAATTTTTAAACAAATGTTTTACTTGTATCAATCAATCAATGTTTATTTATAGTCAGGCCTGCCCCGACAGTTTGTTTGTGTTTTAGTTTTTTCCTCTGTGTGTAGTATTTACTCTCAGCGCTCTTTTTTTGTTGGTTTCCTGTCTTTCTCCCTGAGCGCTGTTTCCCCCCAGCTGCGGCTGATTGGCACCTGGCCACACCTGGTGTCAATCAGCCCACTCCGATTTAGACCAGTCTTACCATTCAGTCTGTGCTGGATTATTGTCAAGTATTATTGCTCCTGTCGTGTCGTCCCGTGTCGTGCCTTTGCAACGCAGCGGTAAGCTATATTTGTTCGATGTCTGTAGCTTGCTGTTTTTTGTTCCCTGCTTCCAGTTTGTTTTCATATTACAAGTACGACTTCTGTTTTCATGCTCGGTACCCGCTGGCTTCCACACTAGGCCCCTTTTTGTTATTGCTAGTGTTGCGATCCGCTGCTCGGATCTCTACATATTATTGTTTTCTGCTCTGCTGTTACTCTCAGCTCCTGCACACCTTTCTTTACTAATCACCTTCCTTATTTAAGCTCGCCCCTTTTGTTAGTTCCTTCTGGGATCCTAATTTGCTCACATGCAACAAGTGACGACTGCTATTTGTCTACGTATGTATATTCTCGCTAGCTTTCACGCTAAGCCGTTGTTTTATTCTAGCTCTCACGCTAATGATTTGTTTTTCCCTTTTTGTGTGCCTTCGTGCCAAGTTTTAGTTTTCTGTTTGTTACTCCTCGCTTTATGCTAGCGCCTTTGGTTTGTTGTTCTGCTCAGCTCCAGTGTTTTTGTTTCTTAGCCTGTTTTTGTTACTAAATAAATTTATTCATACCATACCTCTTGCTGTGTTCGAGCCGATGCATTCCTGGAGGGACAAACCCTGCAGCGCGGTGCCGACCAGTCGTTACAGCTAGCTTCAATGCCAAGTTCTTTTTGTTTTCTAGCTCCCATGCTAGCTCTCTTAGTTGGTTATCCGCCTCGTGCGTGCTTTTTGTTGTACCCCTTTTGTTTGTTCTTGTTTTAGTATTTATATTAAATCATGTTTTCTCATTCAATGCCTGCCTCCTTCTCTGCATCTTGGGGTTCGACACAAACCAACTCTGACATATATAGCCCTAAATCGCAAGTGTCTCAAAGGGCTGCACAAGCCACAACGACATCCGTATGCACTTCATTTACTTGTTCAAAACCTGCTGACAGTTCTATCAGCATGACATGACCACTGACCGTACGATAACACACCTTTGAGGTAACGATAAAAAATTAAGACAAAAAATTAAGACAAAAAACATCACCAACATTGCCTGATTAATTTGTGTTTGTACATGAATAATGAGGTCATGTTGTTTGTGGTTTCCAAAAATCTCCAATTGCGCCATTCATCAAAAGTTTTGAGGAAGCAAGAATGTCATGTCTACAGAAGCAAAATGTTTATTTCAAAACCAAAAAGACCTCCCAAGAAGTTAAGCAGGCCTTTTTTTGCCGCAGAATCACAGTCCTCACTGTGCTTGACTATATGTGACAGATGGCATGCACACAGCTTGAATGGCATTGGGTTGGCAAGGATCTGGACACAATTCCTGTCAACTGGACACATTCCAGTTTCTTCAAGGGCTGTGCACTCATCTGACATTACCTTTAGGATGCTTTGGATTCATTGCTTCTTGCCAATATCCAACAATGTCATTGGGTTGCAGTCCAACCAGTTATATGGTTGTCATAACAGACTGACAAGTTCTTAGACCTCCCCTCTAATACACATTAAGTATGTGTATAATAAAGTTGTTTCTTCAAACTTTGCATTTAAAGGGGAACATTATCACCAGACCTATGTAAGCATCAATATATTCCTCGATGTTGCAGAAAAAAGACCATATATTTTTTTAACCGATTTCCGAACTCTAAATGGGTGAATTTTGGAGAAATTAAACGCCTTTCTATTATTTGCTCTCGGAGCGATGACGTCAAAACGTGACGTCACCTAGGTAGTCAACGCCATTTTCTCAAACACATTACACGCAGCAAGTCAAATCAGCTCTGTTATTTTCCGTTTTTTCGACTGTTTTCCCGTACCTTGGAGACATCATGCCTCGTCCGTGTGTTGTCAGAGGGTGTAACAACACGATTAGGGACGGATTCAAGTTGATTTACGTAGAATGTGCATCGATTAGCACGGCATGCTAATCGATGCTAACATGCTATTTAGGCTAGCTGTATGTACATATTGCATCGTTACGCCTCATTTGTAGCTATATTTGCATCTAGCTTTTCCCTCCACCCACATTTAATGCCAAACAAACACTTATCAATCGACGGATTTAAGTTGCTCCAGTGTCAAGAGATGCGAAAGTCCCTCGTTTGGTCCGCACATTTCACCGGCGATGCGACAACAGACATGGCACAGAGATGAATGGATACCCTGCGACACTCAAAGCAGATGCATTCCCAAGGATAAAGTCAACGAAATCACAAAGGTGAGTTTTTTGATGTTATTGACTTATGTGCTAACCAGACATATTTGGTCGCGGCATGACCGCCAGCTAATCGATGCTAACATACTATTTAGGCTAGCTGTATGTACATTTGTAGTTGTATTTGCATCCAGCGCTTCCTTACACCCACAATTAATGCCACACAAACACTTACCAATCGACGGATTTAAGTTGCTCCAGTGTCAATGTGAAAGTCCCGATCGTTTGGTCTGCACATTTTACCGGCGATGCTAAGGCAGACATGGCCGAATAGCGTCAATAGCTATTTGCTCATTAGCTTCAGTTTCTTCTTTGATTTCGTTTTCGCTATCTGCCTCCACCCTCCAACCATCCGTTTCAATACATGCGTAATCTGTTGAATCGCTTAAGCCGCTGAAATCCGAGTCTGAATCCGAGCTAATGTCGCTATATCTTGCTGTGGTATCCGCCATGTTGTTTGTATTGGCATCACTGAAAGACGTCACAGGAAAATGGACGGTGACCTCGCAGATAAGGAAAATCAGGCACTTTAAAGCCTTTTTTCGGGATATTCCGGGACGGGTAAAATTTAAAAAAAAACTAGGAAGAATAAAATAAGCCACTGGGAACTGATTTTTATTGGTTTTAACCCTTCTGAAAGTGGGATAATGTTCCCCTTTAAACTTGGCTTCTTTACTAGATAGATAGATAGATAGTACTTTATTGATTCCTTCAGGAGAGTTCCTTCAGGAAAATTAAAATTCCAGCAGCAGTGTACAGAGTTGAGATCAATTTAAAGAAAAAAGTAAAAAGTAAATAATGGGGGTTTAAAAGGAAACAAAATAGAGAAATATTACAAAAAGAATAAAAACAATGGGAATAACAATATAACAGTAAAATAAGAATATAACAAGAAAACGTATTGCACTGTTAATGTTTTGCATCCCCTGTCATCCTAATACCCCCCGTCCCCCGTCCCAGAGAGGAGTTGTACAGTCTAATGGCGTGTGGGACAAAGGAGTTCTTGAGTCTATTAGTCCTGCACTTGGGATGAAGCAGTCTAGCACTGAACAGGCTCCTCTGCTCGCACTGCTACTACGAGCAGTGCGAATATTTAAATACTATGCTGAAATGCAGTCTGCTGAAAACGATGGAAACTGCCACTTTACATAACAACCAACACATAGTGATCAAAGTTGGAATTGCCACAAAAGCATTTTTAAAAATATTCAACACTTTACTGTTGTCTGACGGCTAAAGTGGATCATGCTGACCCAACCAGTTTGTTAGTGTCTTCTGCAGTGGACACTTGTGTTTTGCATAACTGGACTAAAGTAGTAACTTAAATTATGAGCATAATTGGTCCTGTGCGCTAACTAAAAACACTTGTTTCTCAAATCAACATCTCCCATTTAAATAAATTTAACCGGCGCTCGCCCCCCGCCCTCACACACACACACAAAAAAACAACGCACCTATTTTACATGTAAAATGCCTTTTGAAAAGGAAAAACTAATTAACAGATAAATATTTTATTAAAAACGATACAAAAAATGTATTTCCTTTTGGGGTCTCAGCTACAATCGGGCGAAAGGCGGGGTACACCCTGGACAAGTCGCCACCTCATCGCAGGCCCAACACAGATAGACAGACAACAATCACACTCACATTCACACACTAGGGCCAATTTAGTGTTGCCAATCAACTTATCCCCAGGTGCATGTCTTTGGAGGTGGGAGGAAGCCGGAGTACCCGGAGGGAACCCACGCATTCACGGGGAGAACATGCAAACTCCACACAGAAAGATCCCGAGCCTGGGTTTGATCCCAGGACTGCAGGACCTTCGTATTGTGAGGCAGACGCACTAACCCCTCTCCCACCGTGAAGCCCGGTGTTTAATTCAATGAATATTATTGTTCTCAGCACTGTGCCTCACTCTCACTTTCTTCCTTCTTAGGCTTGGAAAAAAAAGTTTTTTCGCTCTTTAGCTACAGTATAAGCTACTGCTACTGAGTAAGACCCGGTGTTTCAGGTGGATTTTACGGGGATCACTGTGACATTTGCTACGCCAACTAATGTCGGAGATGTTTGTAACTAAGTTCTTGCTTGCAACTTACAGTAGGGAAGGGATTCATACGGATCAATTTATGAGTGGATCTTGCTTGAGAGGAATGTGGAGGTTAGTCATTTTAAATGCAGTCTGCTGAAAATTATGAAAAAGGCCACACTGCCAAGCAACTGACACTGTGGTCAAAGTTGGAATTGCCACAAAACACATTTTAAGATATTCAACGTTTAACTGCCGTCTGATGGCTAAAGTGGATAGTGCCGCCTCAACAAATTTGTCACGTTTCATGTGTCAGGTAAACTGCAAAAAATGGGGCTGTGTTTCCCCTTTTTACTATAAAGCAGGGGTCCCCAAACTTTTTGACTCGGGCGCCGCATTGGGATAAAAAAATTTGGGCGGGGGTCACACATAATAATAATAATAATAATAGTAATAATAACTTAGATTTATATCGCGCTTTTCTAGACACTCAAAGTGCTCACAGAAAAGTGGGACTCAACATTCATTCACACCTGATGGTGGTAAGCTACATCAGTAGCCACAGCTGCCCTGGGGTGGACTGACGGAAGCGTGGCTGCCAGTTTGCGCCTTCCGACCACCACCTATCATTCCTTAATCATTCATTCACCAGTGTGAGCGGCACCGGGGGCAAAGAGTAAAGTGTCCTGCCCAAGGACACAACGGCAGCAATTTTTTGGATGTCAATAGGTGGGAAGCGAACCTGCAACCCTCAGGTTTCTGGCCGGCCGCTCTACCCCTTACGCCATGCCGCCCCGTACATACATACATCCATCCATCCACACACAAATATACACATACATACATATATATACACATACATACATATATATACACATATACATATACATATACATATATATATATATATATATATATATATATATATATATATATATATATATATATATATATATATATATATATATATATGTGTGTGTGTGTGTGTGTGTGTGTGTGTGTGTGTGTATATGTATATTCCAAGCGTGATTATGTCACGTTATCGATGTGAAAAATGCATTTTTAGACAATATGATTTGCCTGAGCTGCTAGGAGACACCAAAATAAACAAGCGGTAGAAAATGGATTAGAAAGAACGGCTTTAAAAAAATTATCAAAAATAATACAATAATAAAAAAATATACATGTATATAAATACATAAATATAATTTTTACAATTTTTTGGGGTAAACTTGGGACTTCCTGCGGGCCGGATTTTAGACGCTAGTGGGCCGGATCCAACCGCGGGCCGTAGTTTGGGGACCCCTGATCTAAAACATAACAATTAGCCAAGAAATAGTTCTTATCTCAAAGTACTCTTTAAGTTTAGGTACTAATGTTTCCCCCCCCAAAAAATTTATAATTCTGTCAAAAAAAGTACCGCTATTTAATAACAAATTAATTTTATTATCAGAATATGTCAAAGGAAAAAAGGATACAGCGAAAATATCATCGATATCATCATTTACTATACACTACTTTTGTGCAGATTCTAGAAAGGGATTATCTTCTCATGACATTTCTGAAATATCAAACCATGCAGACTTAAGGAATATAAAAACATTCTGTGTTCATGCGGCACTATTTCAGTAACCCTTTTTACCGGAATTTCCAGAAGGCCTTTCTGTGTTTATCAGAATCTCCAAAAGTGATACTGTATCCTCATCTTATCTTCCAGCTGCATGTGTGTATGAGTGTGATTGTACAGTATGTCCCCGCCTTATCTTTAGCGACAAAAGCCATTAAAGGCCTACTGAAGCCCACTACTACCCACCACGCAGTCTGATAGTTTATATATCAATGATGAAATATTAACATTGCAACACATGCCAATACGACCTTTTTAGTTTACTAAATTGCTCATTTAAATTTCCCGGGAGTTTCTTCTTGAAAACGTCGCGTAATGATGACGTGCACGCGTGACGTCACGGACTGTTAGGAAATATGAGCGCTGCACACACACACAGATAAAAGTCGTCTGCTTTAACTGCATAATTACACAGTATTTTGGAGATCTGTGTTGCTGAATCTTCTGCAATTTGTTCAATTAATATTGGACAGGTCAAAGTAGAAAGAAGGAGTTGGGAAGCTTTAGCCTTTAGCCACACAAACACACGGTGATTCCTTGTTTAAAATTCCCGGAGGTGAAGCTTTACTATGGATCACAGCGGTCAAGCGAACATGGATCCCGACCGAATGTCAACCAGCAGGTTTCGGTGAGAAAATTGTAGTAAAAAGTCGCTTATTACCGGAGATCAGCTGAGCTTGCGTCGTCCATAAAGCTGCCGTCGACTTCCCTGAGACACTGGCGTCAACACACCCGTGGACACACACCTCCGGCTATCAGGTACTGTTAAACTCACTAAAACACTAGCAACACAATAGAAAGATAAGGGATTTCCCAGAATTATCCTAGTAAATGTGTCTAAAAACATCTGAATCCGTCCCAATGCAATCGCGTTTTTTTTTTCTCTAGTCCGTCGCTATCAATATCCTCAAACACGAATCTTTCATCCTCGCTCAAATTAATGGGGGAATTGTCGTTTTCTCGGTCCCAATAGCACTTTCTGTTGGAGGCTCCCATTAAAAACAATGTGAGGATGTGAGGAGTCCTCACCCTTGTGACGTCATCGTCTGCTACTTCCGGTAAAGGCAGGGCTTTTCTGTTAGCGACCAAAAGTTGTGAACTTTATCGTGGATGTTCTCTACTAAATCTTTTCAGCAAAAATATGGCAATATCGCGAAATTATCAAGTATGACACATAGAATGGACCTGCTATCCCCGTTTAAATAAGAACATCTCATTTCAGTAGGCCTTTAAATTTAACAGTCAATGCAGTTGAGGATGTCAGTTTGATGGTTGGGACCAATGGTTTAGTTGACTTAGCAAATTTTAACTACGACAATGCATTGATTGTATTCGGACAGTAAAGCAATGCAAAACATGAAAACAAACAGTAAGAAACACCCACATGTCGGATAAAATATCACTTTTTTTGCACAACTTTGTCATATAAAGTTTTCTTCCTCAATTCTCTTTGTCAAACAAATCCCCAACCTGCTTTGTACCAAAGTCTTGGTGAAACCGTGACACAGCACCTTGGATTACCCTGATGATCGACTGTTTATTACTGGAAAGCAAGGAGCCACTAGAGCCACTAGATTATGATTCTGAAGGGGCAAATGGCTCAAGACTAAAGGGGGTTTAAAAATAGAATTACAAATCCTGTCAACTGCGACAGTTTCGGTGCTGAAGTATTTAAATAGAATAATGCAAAGACGAGTACAATGTCATATTAAGATAACATTATGAGAATCAGAATTGATTTGAATGCTTATAATTAGATTTCACTACAGCAGTGGCTCTCAAATGGGTGTACTTGAAGGTATGCCAAGGGGTACGTGAGATTTATTTTTAAACATTCTAAAAACAGCAACAATTCAAAAATCCTCTATAAATATATTAATTAAATAATACTTCAACAAAATATGAATGTAAGTTCATAAACTATGAAAAGAAATGCAACAATGCAATATTCAGTGTTGACAGCTAGATTTTTTTGTGGGCATGTTCCATAAATATTGATGTTAAAGATGTATTTTTTTTTTGAAGAAATGTTTAGAATTACCGTATTTCCTTGAATTGCCGCCTGCCTTGAATTTATAATTGAATCACTTGCTTATTTTTCAACAAGTTTTTAGTTATTTTTAGATCTTTTTTTTCAAATAGTTCAAGAAAGACCACTACAAATGAGCAATATTTTGCACTGTTATACAATTTAATAAATCAGAAACTGATGACATAGTGCTCTATTTTACTTCTTTATCTCTTTTTTTTTTTTTTTTAACCAAAAATGCTTTGCTCTGATTAGGGGCTACTTGAATTAAAAACATGTTCACAGGGGGTACATCACTGAAAAAAGGTTGAGAACCACTGCACTACAGAATGTAAATTATGTCGCAAGATGAGGACAGGAAGTGAACATATATGTTTTAGAAGTGGATATGAAGTGGGAAAGGAGTAGGATTAAATAAGCCTTGCTTCTTCCTACTCCTTTTCAGACATGCTGTGAAGAGAAATGACCTATTTGCAAGTTATATGATGTATCACATGTACAGTAAATATATGCATGTTTGAAATCAACACCATAACCATATTTATCAGAGAGATAATCCCGATAAGGTAGTGTCACATGTCACTGACTTAATGATCGAATGCACCCAAAAAAAACTGAATTTGAAAAGATAATTTTCCAAAACAGATGTCATGCCTTGCACACCAATAACAATGTGTGGTGGTGGGCGGATCGATCCACATATGGATAGCACCGATACCAAGGATAGTCTCTCAGATTCCGGATGGAAATGAACCAAAATAATTGTTTCCATATGAATAATGTGAAATACACACAGCCTTTTCACTCAATTAAATATATATCAGTATCTGCTCAATACTGGTCATATGAAATCAATATTTTTTTTGTTGTATTCTACAAACCCCGTTTCCATAAGAGTTGGGAAATTGTGTTAGATATAAATATAAAACGGAATACAATGATTTGCAAATCCTTTTCAACCCATATTCAGTTGAATGCACTACAAAGACAAGATATTTGATGTTGAAACTCATGAACTTTATTTTTTTTTTGCAAATAATAATTAACTTTGAATTTCATGGCTGCAACACGCGCCAAAGTAGTTGGGAAAGGGCATGTTCACCACTGTGTAACATCACCTTTTCTTTTAACAACACTCAATAAACGTTTGGGAACTGAGGAAACTAATTGTTGAAGCTTTGAAAGTGGAATTCTTTCCCATTCTTGTTTTATGTAGAGCTTCAGTCGTTTAACAGTCCGGGGTCTCGGCTGTCATATTTTACGCTTCGTAAAGCGCCACACGTTTTCGATGGGGGACGGGTCTGGACGGCAGGCGGGCCAGGAAAGTACCCGCACTCTTTTTTTTACAAAGCCACGCTGTTGTAACATGTGGCTTGGCATTGTCTTGCTGAAATAAGCAGGGGCGTCCATGAAAACGTTGCTTGGATGACAGCATATGTTGCTCCAAAACCTGTATGGACCATTCAGCATTAATGGTGCCTTCACAGATGTGTAAGTTACCCATGCCTTGGGCACTAATACACCCCCATGCCATCACAGATGCTGGCTTTTGAACTTTGCGCCTATAACAATCCGGATGATTATTTTCCTCTTTGTTCCGGAGGACACCACGTCCACAGTTTCCAAATATTTGAAATGTGGACTCTTCAGACCACAGAACACTTTTCCACTTTGCATCAGTCCATCTTAGATGAGCTCTGGCCCAGCAAAGCCAGCGGCGTTCCTTGGTGTTGTTGATGAATGGGTTTTGCTATGCATAGTAGAGTTTTAACTTGCACTTACAGATGTAGCAACCAACTGTAGTTACTGACAGTGGTTTTATGAAGTGTTCCTGAGCCCATGTGGTGATATCTTTTACACACTGATGTCTGTTTTCGCCTCCCTAGGGATGTGTTTAGGGCACGTCCAGCTGGTAGGAGGCCACGGGGAAGACCCAGGACACGTTGGGAAGACTATGTCTCCCGGCTGGCCTGGGAACGCCTCGGGATCCCCCGGGAAGAGCTGGACGAAGTGGCTGGAGATAGGGAAGTCTGGGCTTCCCTGCTTAGGCTGCTGCCCCCGCGACCCGACCTCGGATAAGCGGAAGATGATGGATGGATGGATGGATGTCTGTTTTCGATGTAGTACCGCCTGAGGGATCAACGGTCCGTAATATCATCGCTTACATGCAGTAATTTCTCCAGATTCTCTGAACCTTTTGAGGATTTTACGGACCGTAGATGGTAAAATCCCTAAATTCCTTGCAATAGCTCGTTGAAAAATGTTGTTCTAAAACTGTTCGACAATTTGTTTATCAGTTTGAACATCAAATATGTTGTCTTTGTAGCATATTCAACTGAATATGGGTTTAAAATGATTTGCAAATCATTGCATTCCGTTTATAATTACATCTAACACAATTTCCCAACTCATATGGAAACGGGATTTGTATGTTTATTTTCACAAATGTTTGTTCTTTTCATGTTGATCCATTTTTTATACAAAGTGTTGTTATTGTTATACTGTATATCTTTGTATTGTATATTATACTGAGACTCAGTGTCCTCTGAAGTGGACATTAGTTGTTGGTATCTTTCTTTTGTCAGAAAAATGTCATCTTCAGTTGTGTAGAACTCAAATGTTCAATGTGGGGCGGTATAGCTCGGTTGGTAGAGCGGCCCTGCCGGCAACTTGAGGGTTACAGATCTGATTCCCGCCTCCACCATCCTCGTCACTGCCGTTGTGTCCTTGGGCAAGACACTTTACCCACCTGCTCCCAGTGCCACCCACGCTGGTTTAAATGTAACGTAGATAATTGGGTTTCACTATGTAAAGTGCTTTGAGTCACTAGAGAAAAGCGCTATATAAATATAATTCACTTCACTGAAGTGGAAGCTTGATTAAGGAAGTTGTTCAAAGAATCCGCATTCTCTGCTGTAGCCATGTTTTTGGGAAAAAGGCCTATTTTGCAGAACACATGTTGATTGCAGTGGACACCGGATCCCAGAAGGTTGCCGTGAGAACGAGCGTCATCTGCAGTGGACATTTGTTTTTGGTCTGTTACTTTATTTCACAAAAGCAAGCTTTGTTCCGTAAAACACAAATGTCCACTGCAGAGGACATCCAGCATCTAATTTTTTGTGGTGTATTGTGTCCACTGTAGTGGACGCTTTATTTAAAGGCCTACTGAAACCCACTACTAATGACCACGCAGTCAGATAGTTTATTTATCAGTGATGAAATATTAACATTGCAACACATGCCAATACGGCCTTTTTAGTTTACTAAATTGCTATTTTGAATTTCCCGCGAAGTGTTGTGTTGAAAACGTCAGTATGATGACGCGTGCGTATGACGTCTCGGGTTGTAGCCGAAATTTTTTTTCCAGCCCGATCCATGCTATAAGTAGTCTGCTTTAATCGCATAATTACACAGTATTCTGGACGTCTGTGTTGCTGAATCTTTTGCAATTTGTTCAATTAATAATAGAGACGTCAACGTAGAAAGATGGAGGTGGGAAGCGGTGTATTGCAGCTGCCTTTTGCCACAAGAACACAGCCGGTCTTTCCTTGTATAAAATTCCCGAAAGAGAAGCTTTACTATGGCACAGAGCGGTCAAACAAACAGCGTTCCCGACCACATGTCAACCGGCTGGTTTCGGTGACAAAATTGTGGTAATAAGTCGGCTCTTACAGTAGTTATGAGCAGAGCTTGCGTCCTCCTGCTGCGGACTATTACCTCCTCCCACCGGAGACATTGGCTGTCACCACACCCGTGGCCACGCCCCTCTGACATTTAGGTACCATATAACCTCACTAAAACACGAGTAACATAATAAGCAGATAAGGAATTTTCCAGAATTATCCTAGTAAATGTGTCTAATGGCATCTGAATCGCTCCCACTGTCCTCGCCTTTTTTTTTTTTTTTTCTGTAGTCCTTCACTCACTATCCTTATCCACAAATCTTTCATCCTCGCTCAAATTAATGGGGAAATTGTTGCTTTCTCGGTCCGAATTGCTCTAGCTGCTGGTGGCTATGATTATAAACAATGTGAGGATGTGAGGAGCTCTACAACCAGTGACGTCACGCGCACATCGTCTGCTACTTCCGGTACAGGCAAGGCTTTTTTATTAGCGACCAAGAGTTGCGAACTTTATCGTGGATGTTCTCTACTATATCTTTTCAGCAAAAATATGGCAATATCGCGAAATGATCAAGTATGACACATAGAATGGACCTGCAATCCCCGTTTTAATAAGAAAATCTCATTTCAGTAGGCCTTTAAGAGGTTGTTTTTTGTGTTTCTTTTGTTAGAGTAACACAATTTAACAAAAAAATAGCCCTCTTATACAAAACACAAATGTCCACTGCAGTGGACGCTGGCTCTCGGGAAGTTGTCCTGAAAACCAGCTTCCTCTGCAGTGAAAACATTTGTTGGTCCTTTGGTCTATTTCCTTTGTCAAAATCACACATTTTGGGAAAAATATAAAACAGCCCTGTTATGCAGAAAACAAATGTCCACTACAAAAGGTCGCCGTATATTTCTCAGACGATGTAATTGATGACTGAAGTGCTGATAGCAACCAAACCTAAAACACCCGCCCCAACCCCATCCACAACCCACCCCCCGGATTGTGAATAATGTAAATAATTCAATGTATATACTCTGATGATTAACTTGTGTGATGACTGTATTATGCTGATAGTATTGTACTATGAATTGATTAAAGTGGACACCCACTCAAACAAGTTGAAAAACTTATCGGGTGTTATCATTTAGCGGTCAATTGTACAGAATATGTACTGTACCCTGCAATCTACTAATAACAATTTCACACAATCAATCAATCGGGATGTTGGCCTTAGAACCAGCATCCTCTGCATTGCACAGGTGTTCTATTTCTTTGGTCAGAGTTATACATTTAAGAAAGTAATGTCCTGTTTTGGGCTTCACGGTGGAAGAGGAGTTAGTGCGTCTGCCTCACAATACGAAGGTCCTGAGTAGTCCTGGGTTCAATCCTGGGCTTGGCATCTTTCTGTGTGGAGTTTGCATGTTCTCCCCGTGACTGGGTGGGTTCCCTCCGGGTACCCCGGCTTCCTCCCACTTCCAAAGTCATGCACCTGGGGATAGGTTGATTGGCAACACTAAATTGGCCCTAGTGTGTGAATGTGAGTGTGAATGTTGTCCGTCTATCTGTGTTGGCCCTGCGATGAGGTAGCGACTTGTCCAGGGTGTACCCCGCCTTCCGCCCGATTGTAGCTGGGATAGGCACCAGCGCCGCCCGCGACCACAAAGGGAATAAGCGGTAGAAAGTGGATGGATGGAAGTCCTGTTTTGTAAAACACAAACGTCCATTGCTGAGGAGATCCAGCATTCTCAGTAGTGGATTTTTTTTGTGTGTTTCTTTGGTAAGAGTTACACATTTTTGAAGAAAAAAAAAAACGTTCTGTTATGCAGAACACACGTCCACTGCAGTGGACGCTGGATTTCAGGAGGTTGTCCAGAGATGCGGCGTCCTCTGCAATGGACATTTGTTTTTGGTCTATTTCTTTTGTCAAAGTTACACATTTTGTGCAGGACACAGATGTCAAACACAATCTAACAAACAAACCACTTTTTTCCTCCTCAGGAGGTTTTCCTGAGAACCAGCTTCCCCTGCAGTGGACGCTTGTCTTTGAAGCAGCCATCCTATTCACTGTTTTGTCCTTGGGCAAGATGCTTTACACACCTGCTCCAAGCGCCACCCACACTGGTTTAAATGTAACTTAGGTAATGGGTTTCACTATCTAAAGTGCTTTGAGTCACTAGAGAAAAGAGCTGTATAAATATATTTCACTTCACTACTGGTCTGTTTTTTTAGTTACACGTTTCAGAAAAGAAAGCCCTGTTCTGTAAAACACAAATGTCCACTGTAGTCGACTCTGGATCTCAGGATTTTACCTTGAGAACCAGTGTCCTTTGCAGAGGACATTTGTTTTTGGTCTATTTCTTTTGTCAGAGTGACATATATTGAAAAATAAATAACCCAATGATGCGATACACAAATATACTATTCGAGGGATAACTTGCGATACCAAACACTATAAAAATGGGACCCATTACCTCCCTGCTTGGCACTCAGCATTAAGGGTTGGAATTGGGGGCTAAATAATCATAAATGATTCCCGGGCGTGGCTCCGCTGCTGCCCACTGCTCCCCTCACCTCCCAGGGGGTGATCAAGGGTGAGGGGTCAAATCCAGAGAATAATTTTGCCACATCTAGTATGTGTGTGACAATCATTGGTACTTTAATTTTTTAACTTTTCAATATCATAATTCAAACAACCATTTATTGATATTATTTTTTTAGTTGAAGTTAAAAGTTTGAAATGTATGTCAGTACTATATTTGTTGTATTATTCGATGATATTAAAGTGCAATTGCATGCATGGATTTTCTTTCTGTCAAAATGGAAGGAACAAATACATTTTGTATAAACAGATAAAGTACTTTGACACATATTACTTCAAGACTATTGCAGGCCACGTTAAATGGCTTTGATTGATTGAAACTTTTATTAGTAGATTGCACTGTACAGTACATATTCCGTACAATTGACCACTAAATGGTAACACCCGAATAAGTTTTTAACTTGTTTAAGTCGGGGTCCACGTTAATCAATTCATGGTAACAGGCCTCAAGTTTGACACCTGTGTTTTAAACTATTTTTAGGCCGATTATAGGCATGATCAACAAAATAAAGGGCAACATTACACATTGATCCAGAACAATTTTAAACTAAAAGCAATACAGGTATTACGCCTGTGTGGCATATTGCTGCCGGATTCGATCCCTTCGTGGATGCGTCGAAATTGAACACAGCAAAGGTAAGATTTAAGGATTTATTTAACCAAAAGGGAGCTCTGAACAGAAACATTGGAGCTAACAAAAGGCAAACCAAAAACGCTAGCATAAAAGCTAGGATATACAAAATGAAACCTAAACTGGCAAGTAGGTAAATAAAAAGGAAAAACAATACATCAGCATGTGAGCTGGAATAAATAAATGCGAAGCGTGTAAGCCCGCGAGAATAATGAGGAATGGGTGTAAGCAAAGATGCAAAGCAGACGTACCGTTGTGTGTAAACAAATTACAAACCCAGACTGAACAAACAAAAGAGGAAGGCTTATAGCAGGTGTGCGGGACCGTGAGGAGTAAGTGAACTATAATGAGTAACCATGGTGACGGACTAAACAGGAAATAAGAGGTGGAACGACGGAGTGATACAACAACTGGAAGTATAAACATTAATATGTGGTGATCCGAGTAGCGGATCGTGACAACAGTCCCTGTTTTTTCCATCGGTATCGAACAGATATTAAAAAATTGGAGTAACGCCCACCTCTTCAGTTCATGGTACAGGTTTAGGGTGGAGGACAGAGTAAAACAACTTGCACTGAGCCTAGTCTATAAAATCTGCTACACCTCCCTGATACCGAAATAAATATCAAAGTACTTCCTTAAACACAACACCAGGGGGTGCTCCACAAACCACGTTAAACCCAGATTCCGATCTAACAAAGGTCTTAACTCATTTTCTTTCTATGCCACATCAATGTGGAATGCACTCCCAACAGGTGTAAAAGTAAGTGCCTCTCTATATTCCCCCAAAACCGCTCTAAAACAACACCTCCAGGTAACTTCAACCCTTTACTAATACCCTCCTCCATTCACATCCCATCTCCCCGGATTATAACTAACCCAATGTAAATAATCAAATGTACTTCTAATGTATTTACTAGCTCTTATGCTGTCTGAACTCACTATGTTTTCTGCTGGCTGTACATATCCTAAGTAAGACCTACACTGTTTCAATGTCCATTTCTCTGTTGATGCAATTGTTAATGACTGAAGAACTGATATCAACCAAAGCTCCTCATCTCACCCCCCGGATTGTAAATAATGTAAATAATTCAATGTATATACTATGATGATTAACCTGTGTGATGACTGTATTGTGCTGATAGTATATATTTGTACCATGAATTGATTAACGTGGACTCCGACTTAAACAAGTTGAAAAACGTATTCGGGTGTTACCATTTAGTGGTCAATTGTACGGATTATGTACTGAACTGAGAAAACTACTAATAAAAGTATCAATAAATCAATCAGACTTGACGTCATTTGTGCCACAAAAGAGCATTAGAAAAAAAACAGACAACTCAGAAGTTATTTTCTTGTATGTGACGATGAAGCGGCCCGTGAATGTGGGATGTTTTTAGTGGAAAACGCTGGCTGATGATTGGCCGCTAAGGGAGGTGACAGTATAGACACGGTGATAAATGTGACGTTTCTCAAGCAGTAGACACACTCTGGTGCTTCCAGCCACACATATTTACAGAAGTTCAAAGTTCTTCTTTTGTTCCACAGCTAAACCGTGTGTCCTTTGCATTTGATCATCGCTGAAGGCCGCTCGGACTTGTCGAGGCCACAAGAGTTGAACTACACAGTACGAGACTCCGCCGATGGGACGGTTTTGGTTATCGTTGAGCGAGAGGAAATTTTGAAACGTTGTGCAATGGTGCTGCAAAAATTTTGAAAGGTTGTGAGACGCATTCGGTTTGCAAAGCGGTTTGGAAAAGAAGCCTCCATGTTGCATCCCTACAGAATGGAGACCTACCTCATACCACCTGTAAGTATTATTATTTTTATTTTATTGGCATTGTATTGCCAAGATGTATCATTTCTCAGTTATTTTCTAATATGCCACGTTAACAGGAAAAACATTCACAAGGTGAAGAATAGACGTCTTGTAAAGGTCATATTCCATAACCTACAGTGAGTTCTACTTGATTTATGACAGGATGCCAACTGTTACAGTCCTTTATACTACGGGCGACATAAAAATGAAACTCAGAAATTTTTCAGAGTTTCAGAATAGCAGTGGCATGGAAATGACGTGAAATATGTACTCCATGTAAATATATATAGTTTTTAGTCTGACTTTTTTGGGGGGGAGAAATCTCTGCATGGAATGATAATCCCTGGCTAGATGATAATGTTTATTGTTCATATCCTTTATTTGTGAAAATGTATGATTTTCCTTTGTGTTTGTGTGCCGCTGCAGCCCTCGGAGGAAATCTACGACCCTGAGATGTACATACAAATACCAGATTATTATAATTCATATGTTCTGGATGCAGAGATGCAGCCAGGTCAGTAAAACTCCAGCATTTATTTGGGTTTTCATGTCTTCAGATTATCGAACACACATTTATCGTCAAAACAAAAATCATTAGTAATATGCAGTAATATTACTATCAACTGTGTGTTATAAAAGTGATACAAATAAAGTAATAAAATAAAATAAAACATGGAGAAATAAATGTGAATGTAATTACACAAGGGAGCATATTTTCAATACCGCTCAACATTAGAATGATACTAGAATGAAACAGGGAATAAAATAAATAATTTTTGGTGTAATTGTTGAGGTCTTAAGGAGCCCAGAGTGCATGCAGCTGGAGCTCGCACAGGAAACAGATGCTATTTCTTTCGGCCGCTGCAATTACATACATAGAACAACTTTTGCCCCATGGGGTTTTTTTGATGCACATGACTTTTTTAGAAGCAACTGCTTTGAATATTCCACCAAAACAAAATGGGAAAATATGCAATATGTGATAATTTGGCTGTAGGTTTTTCCATTGGACTACTGCAGTATAAAGCATCTTTTTTTAACTTTATTTTCTAAGCCTTTTTTATTATTGTTTTAAGGCCCGCAAACATGTGCGACAAGGCATTTCGTGATTTTTTGCAAAATGTGTTTCATTTAACAGAAAAAACATTTTTTATTTATTTATTTATTTATTTATTTATTTTTAATCTAAATTATTTAATGCAAAAATATATTCCAATCATTTTTTTTCTTCAGTGAAACCCTTTTTGGAATTAACTTTATAATCTGCTGGTCACCTTGACTTATAATTATAATAATATTTATTTTATTTATTTAATATTTGTATTTATTTATTTATTTTATTTATTTACAGACAAACTGTTTAATATTTAATAATTGTTTTTTTTTTTTGTTAATATCAGAGTCCGTTCTGCAAAAAAGTCATCCCTAGAAGCACACAGCTTATGGACAGGGACCCACAGTTAAAATATACATCATATACTATAATATATATTATAAATATATATAATAACATGGTCACTATTGCCCAGTTTCTCTTCTTATACGGTTATTTTACTGTTATATTTTTACTATCACTTGCTTTTTATTTTTATTGTAATATATTTCTATTTTGTTTCCATTTATACCCCCATTATTTACTTTTTAAATTTGATTTCAATTCTGTACACTGCCGCTGGAATTTTAATTTTCCTGAGGGGACTCTCCTGAAAGAATCAATAAAGTACCATCTATCCATCTATCTATCTATCTATCTATCTATCTATCATGTGGCAATTTTTCATTTACTGTATCTGGTTTAAAGTGGCCAGTTCAGGGCAGCGATAACTGCAACGAATAAAAATGCCATACTGATTTAAAAAAAAAAAGTTCAATATAATTTAAGTGCAGCTTTGAATTTTTGTTGTTGGCCATTCGTAAACCTTGGATATTTTTAGACTGAAATAAAACATGCCAGAGTGTATTTCGATTTTGATCTTAAAGTTAGTAGAGCAATGGGTATTCCGATGTTAGGCTTTTATGTACATTTTGCAGTCAAATAATCTAATAGAGCAGGTAAATATCCAAAAAGCAACTTGAAAAATTCACTACGAGTGAGATCTCTGTCTTCCATTTCAACAACTGAGCCTGACTTGACCCCAGGTTTCATTGTCATGTCTACTTAGATCATTGGGACTATCGCACTCACCCTCATGCACACCCAGTCGAGTTCGACAACCTCCAGGAAACAAACTTCACCGAGTTGCAGAGTGTGCAGTCACTGCACCCGCCAAGCCTGATTCGACATGACGCCATGCGTTACGACGCAGAGAGTCTGCTGGAGCCAAATCTGGGGGCCCATTCTCACATGCTGCAGCAACATGTAAGTGCCTCTGTGACTACTCACAAGTCATGTAATTAGGTGGAAACACTATTCAACTGGCGGCCTCAGACTTCAGTTGAGACAAACATTTTTGCAGCAAATTCCTGAAAAACACTGGGGTCCAAACTGGTGATTTACATAACAGGCGTTCCCCAAGGCACCGCCTTTAGTACTCTCCTTTTTGGCAGTTACACATTTGTTTGTAACTGTAGCTTGTTTACTTCAGATCCAGTCAGGATGTATTCGTTCAAGTTTTTTTAGTGATACTAGTAGAGTTCCATTTAAGGTCCTCTCTTTTTCATCATCTGGGCTATTCAGCCCACACGGTCTGTTCAAAAAACTTGTGAGAGACTCACATTTTTACAGCAGATTCTTAAAAACACTAGATGGTTGTCATAGAGATGATATTTGACTACCGTATTTTTTGGATTATAAATCGCTCCGGATAAAAAGAAGGAAAAAAACACAAATCGCACTAGAGCAGTGGTTCTCAAATGGGGGTACGCGTACCCCTGGGGGTACTTGAAGGTATGCCAAGGGGTATGTGAGATTTTTTTTTAATATTCTAAAAATAGCAACAATTCAAAAATCATTTTTAAATATATTTATTGAATAATACTTCAACAAAATATGAATGTGAGTTCATTAACTGTGAAAAGAAATACAACAATGCAATATTCAGTGTTGACAGCTAGATTTTTTTGTGGACATGTTACATAAATATTGATGTTAAATATTTCTTTTTTTGTGAAGAAATGTTTAGAATTAAGTTCATGAATCCAGATGGATCTCTATTACAATCTCCATAGATGATTACTTCTATGTTTAGAAATCTTTATTTATAATTGAATCACTTGTTCATTTTTCAACACTTTTTTAGTATTTGTATATCTTTTTTTACAAATAGTTCAAGAAAGACCACTAGAAATAAGCAATATTTTGCACCGTTATATAATTTAATAAATCCGAAACTGATGACATAGTGCTGTGTTTTACTTCTTTATCTCTTTTTTTCAACCAAAAATGCTTTGCTCTGATTAGGGGGTACTTGAATTTAAAAAATGTTCACAGGGGGTACATCACTGAAAAAAGGTTGAGAACCACGGCACTAGAGTATAAGTCACACTTTTTGGGGAAATTTATTTGATAAAATCCAACACCAAGAATAGACCGTTTTCTGTTTCACATTTTACTACTTCCGGCTTGTAACCTGCAGTATAGGATTTCCTTTTCGGTGCCATTTGTGTTCAGCCCTTCTCAGTTTTTATACGTTACCGCCAAAGTTGTAGCAGGTAGCATCTTTTTTTCCCCCACAATGCACTTCTGCCATGACCCGTCCCCGCCAAATTTTTATTGGTTGACATGTGTGTGACGATTGGTGATATACGCCTAGTCTCTTAAATAAATAATGATAAATGGGTTGTACTTGTATAGCGCTTTTCTACCTTACGTGAATGAGATAAAAATTTGATATTTTATGGTAATGTGTTTATAATTTCACACATAAGAGTATAAGTCACACCACCGGCCAAACTACGAAAAAAACTGCGATTTATAAGCCGAAAAATACGGTAATTGCCACCGGTCTTAAGCCTATTGGAAATAAGGCCCCCAAAACATTTCAATTGAATATCCCTATAATTCTGTAAATACATATATTTACATTTACATATGCAACAGGTTAGAATTAAGGCATATAATGTTATGATCCGCTGCTTGGATCATGTCATGTTCTGGTTTGGTTCTGTTTTGTATCTCGTCTTGTTGTTATTTGACTTCCTTAGTTCCTGGTGGCACTTCGTGTTTTGTTCCGTTGCCATAGTTTCATATTAGTGTCACCTGCCTTGTGTTTTCGACGCACACCTGCCTCCTAATTTCCGTCTCTACTTAAGCCTGCCTTTTTCGTTACTCGCTCTCGGATTCTCATTTGCTATTTAATGCAATAGGTGACGTCGCTATCCCCGTTTGTGGTGAAACTCTTTTTGTACTTTAGCTTCCACGCTATTCCCTCTTTTGTTTATTTCCCTAGCTCACATGCTAGAGTCTTTTGTTCTTTCTAACTCACATGCTAGTTCTGTTGGTTTTGTCTGTAGTGCCTTTGTGCAAGTATTTCTGTTCTTAGTTTGTTTTGTTGTTAAATAAATCTTCATTTTTACCTTCACGCTGTGTCCATTCTCCGACTGCATCCATGAGAGAACGAAACCCGCACCACGATGCCAGCTAAGCGTCACACATAATACATGTTGAAAAAGACAAATACTTTAAAAGTGGCCAACTTGTTCATTTTCAATACAAGCCAATATAAACCATTCGATACAATACAAATAGGGCTGAGTACCTTTCATAATTGAACAGATACATTACGATTCTTGGTATCTGGGAATCGGTTCCTGGTTCTTAAAGGGGAACGACACTATTTGGCATGTTTTGTGTTGTTTATGCTTCGATGATAGTGATAAGTCTTAGTATTTTATCTCTTTCAATAACTAAACTGTTATTGTTTTACATATTGCTCTGTAAAGTAGCACTTTGAGATTAGTTAAATGAAAAGTGCGTAACAAATAAAATATATCATTGTTTATTTTTTCCGGTGGCCGTTTTACTCCTTTGTTGTTCTACACTTTTCAGCGGTCATTGAACGCACCAATGTAGTTTTCTGTGCCATTACAGGTTCAAGTGGACACTTGTATGTCTTAGTTGTTCAAACAGCAATGTCTTTATACACGCATTGATTGGGGTGTGTGGTTTCTAAATCGGAAAAGAAGTTAATGTTTTCATGTTCGCATTTAAGATGGCAAGCTAGCGCCACTCAGTCCATGAGTTTATCAATGTGCAATTTGCAATCACGATTTTTCGCTTATTTCAATTTAAAATATTAATACAACCGTCAGAAATTTTACTGCGGTTATCATTTAAAAAGGCTTATTGCTACATTCCTGCAGTAGTTAGAGCCAACTGAGTCTGCAAGTGGACAAGACGTTACGTGCAACTCAGGTACCGAAACAAGGCACCGTTGAATTTTGGGTGAATCGGTAGGACAGGCAAGGTTCGGTTGCTACCAAAAAGTACCGAATTCGGTACCCAAACTAGATACAATACATGTTTTCCGGTTCGTGTTTAAAATGTACAGCACATTGCATAACAATAAAAGCCAATACCAATTTATGTAATGGAGCTGTGCTAACCCCCTTCAGTCATTGTTGAAATATCACTGAATAATCAGATTAAAAAATTAGTGAACTTTTGTATTACCTTCCTGCCACAAGTGGTGGAAAAAATATATTGCAACTGAGTACCATTGCAGCCCTTCCAGACCACTGCTGAGAAATAAATATATATTTTTTGGCGGCCTTCCAGGACACGCTCGCTGTCAAACAACGGGCCAATGGTTAAGAAACACTGATCTAAGTTGACCAAGTAACATTTGGAATATTCCACATTTGAGCAATGATTTAGGGTAACAAGACAGAGAAAACCCAGGGACATGTGAAATTCTTTTTTTTTTTTTTTTTTTAATAAAATATAGTAAAAAAAAAAGTATAGTTAGGAAGTTGGGATAAGGAGAAACCTAAAATTATGAAAATGATATAACATTTTTTATTTTATTACATGATAGTCTTATTTTAGGAAAAGGGGACGGACAGTAGTTCAACTTAATATTTTATATTTTATTTATTACCCTCTGAAGGGTGTAATGTAATTTTTGTGATTGTTTTGTCTTTTAGTTAATAATTAGAAATATAACCTAAAAAACTGGCCATTTAAAAAAAGTTTTAAATGGAATAACGAACAACTGATTAGATTTTGGCCTTGATCTGACTCATATGTTACCTTATGTTTAGGTTACAAGCTTCAACTATTGTGTGTGTGTGTGTGTGTGTGTATGTGTGTGTGTGTGTGTGTGTGTGTGTTTCGGTGCTGGAGACCCGCCTCCAGCCACAGAGACAAAAACAGTAAAAGACTGACAAGAGGCGTTCATTCAGTGTCTTTCATTCCAGATTCCGCTATAAATTGCTGCAAAAGTTACAGGCAAATTTTCTTCACACTTACAGGAAACATATGATATGTCATAAAGGACAAGTGATTACATTTTGGGGCCGATCCGTATGATTTCTATTGAGTTACCTTACACTACGAGCTTAAGTTTCTGTGTGTATGTGCTTGATATCCCGCCTCCACCCACAGAGACACCGACAGTGGAAGGCTTTACTCCGTTTCTTTCATTCCAGTATAGATAGGTCAAAAGTGATAAGCGGATTTTGATGACACTATTAGGAAATGTTAGTAATGGAATAAGGAACAAGTGAGGGGGGGTGATCCATCTAGATTTAGGATCGAGAGACATGGCCTAGAGCAGTGGTACTGAACAAATTTTTCAGTGATGTAATCCCTGTGAAAAAAATTTTAATTCAAGAACCCCCTAATCAGAGCAAAGCATTTTTGGTTGAAAAAAAGAGATAAAAAAGTTAAATACAGCACTATGTCATCAGATTCTGATTCATTAAATTGTATAACAATGCAAAATATTGCTCATTTGTAGTGGTCGTTCTTGAACTATTTGGAAAAAAATATATAAAAATAACTAAAAACGTTTTGAAAAATAAACTAGTGATTCAATTATGAATAAATATTTCTACACATAGAAGTAATCATTAACTTAAAGTGCCCAAATTGGGGATTGTAATAGAGATCTACCTGGATTCATGAACTTAATTCTAAACATTTCTTCACAAAAAAATAAATCTTTAACATCAATATTTATGGAACATGTCCACAAAAAAATGTAGCTGTCAACACTGGATATTGCATTGTTGCATTTCTTTTCACAGTTTATAAACTTACATTCATATTTATTATTTAATAAATATATTTACAAAAGGATTTTTGAATTGTTGCTATTTTTAGAATATTTAAAAAAAATCTCATGTAACCCTTGGCATACCTTCAAGTACCCCCATTTGAGAACCACTGGCCTAGAGAAAGTGTGTACTCTCTCTCTTAATGTTTTTTTTTCCTAGTTATATATGCAGTCAGATCAATGTGTGAGACACTTTGTTTGATAAAAACAATGTTACAATTCATTTTATCATATATTTATACATTTTACATCTTGGGGACACAAAAGGTACTGATCCGTATGTAATTGTTGACAAAGGCTGTAGAAGATGGCCTAATTAGACTTCTAAGCCTTTTAACATTTTTACAGAAACACCACAAGCAATTTAAAACATTTCAAATGTTATTTTTGTGACATATCATTTCTAATCTGTGTTGAAAAATATGTTAGTGAACATTTTGGGATTTGGTGGCATTTTAGAGTCGTTTCTACAAAATCAGGAAGTGATCATTTGTGTTTGATACACCGTTTTTTTTTCAAGCGCATGTTTGGATGATGGCAGGCTTTGTCCGGGAAAACATGGTTAAATGTAAAACACAAACCAAGAACTAGGAATAGCCAAACTGAAAACAGGAACCAGCAAACAGAAAAACTGGTAACAGCTAATGGCTAACAGGATCTAGCTAACAGGAAAACACAAAACAAAAGAGCTAGGAGACAGCAAACTGTAGGAATTAGGAACAGCTTACTGCTATGACGACAGCGACAAGGACAAGTAGTAACGATAGGTAGTGATGACATCGCCAATACTCCAGTTCTGACTGGAGGACAAAGCAGGTTTAAATAGCAGCCGGCTTGTTGACACCAGGTGTGGCTAAGGGCCAATCAGCCGCAGCTAAGGGGAAACAGCGCTAAGGGAGAAAAGCGGGAAATAAGCAAAATAAGAGCGCTGACAGGAAATAAAGACAGAGGGAAAACCAAAACATAACTAAACTGTCAGTTACAAACCTGACAGAATCCAACACTTTTCACAAGTTAATTCAACTCATAGAAAAATTACATTCATATCAAGCAATTGTTTTGTTAACCTGTTGCGCATAATTAAAAAGGTAAAAAAGCAGAATGTAAAAAAAAATAATAATAATAATAATTAAAATTGGTTTAAAATGACATAAACCAACATTCATCCATCCATCTTCTTCCGCTTATCCGAGGTCAGGTCGCGGGGGCAGCAGCCTAAGCAGGGAAGCCCAGACTCTCCTCTCCCCAGCCACTTCGTCCAGCTCTTCCCGGGCAATCCCGAGGCGTTCCCAGGCCAGCCGGGAGACATAGTCTTCCCAACGTGTCCTGGGTCTTCCCCGCGGCCTCCTACCGGTCGGACGTGCCCGTAACACCTCCCTATGGAGGCGTTCGGGTGACATCCTGACCAGATGCCCAAACCACCTCATCTGGCTCCTCTCAATGTTGAGAAGCAGCGGCTTTACTTTGAGTTCCTCCCGGATGACAGAGCTTCTCACCCTATCTCCAAGGGAGAGCCCCCGGAAGGAAACTAATTTCGGCCGCTTGTACATGTGATCTCGTCCTTTCGGTCATAACCCAAACCTCACGACCATAGGTGAGGATGGGAATGTAGAGCGACCGCTAAATTGGGAGCTTTGCCTTCCGGCTCAGCTCCCTCTTCACCACAACGAATCGATACAGCGCCCGCATTACTGAAGACGCCGCTCCGATCCGCCTGTCGATCTCACGATCCACTCTTCACTCGTGAACAAGACTCCGAGGTACCTGAACTTCTCCACTTCAGGAGTTCCTCCACTCCCCCACTAAACAAACACTCAGTGATATTCAAATTAATATAGAACTGTTTATTTATTTTTTAAATATATTTTATTATTATCATTATTATTATTATTATTATTATTATTAATTATTATTAGGTTGATTGGCAATACTAAATTGGCCCTAGTGTGTGAATGTGAGTGTACATATTGTCTGTCTATCTGTGTTGGCCCTGTGATGAGATGGCGACTTGTCCAGGGTGTGGTTCGCCTTCCGCCCGGTTGTAGCTGAGATAGGCTCCAGCGCCCCCCGCTACCCCAAAGGGAATACGCGGTAGAAAATGGATGGATGGATTATTTTATTTTTTTTCCCTCCTCCCTAAAGGGGGAAACTCGACAGGACGGTTGCTGGTTGTGCCATCTCCATCGTTGGGGTCCCTGTGGGTGGGGTGGGTGGTTCCCGTGGCCCTGCGCTGGGTGGTCCTGTGGCGGCTGACTTGGGTAGAGTGGCCTAGGGCGGGCCGCACCGTGCTCTCCGGAGGTCGGGGGTGAGCTCGTGGGGTGGGGGCCAGGTTGCTGGTGGGACGGGGGAAGTCTTCCCGTCCGGTTGCGGTGGGTCTCTAGGCGTCCCGCCTTTCTGCCCGTGTGGGGGGTGGTCTCTCGCTGGCTTGCGGTCTGGCTGTCCGCTGCTTCTCTCGTGCCCTGTCCTCTGCCAGGCACGTTTGTCTGTGGCCTGCTGCCGGCTCTTCCGGGCGGCATGGTGGGCCGGGCTCTGGGGATCCTATCACTGGCCGGCCTGGCTGCGTAGGGCCGGTGGTCCTTGGTTCCCTGGGCGCTACACCTGCTGTTTGGGTTGTGCTCTCTGGGTGGCTGGGGCTGTCCTCTGGTTCCCACGCACATTGGGAGTCAAATATATTGTACATACAAATACACATATACTCACACACACACCGTTATTCATACATACAAACATACATACATACATACATACATACATAGGTACCTACGCTCCCACATACAGTACATGCACAAATACAGTACATACTTACATACTCAAAGTTCGTCCATCCAGACGCACATTCACGGTACAAACCTACATATACACATACTGTACAAATTATTCAGAAAACTGACATCTCAGTCAGTAAAGTAAACCAATAACGAATGGATTGACACTCATAGTACTCACATGTTGATAGCCTGACCAGATGAATGAATCTGTGTTTTGATTACACATAACTTCTCATAGGTTAATAACTAAACCTTTGTATTTTGTAGGTTTTTCCACGGACTATGTATTCAACACATATGTCCCAGCGCAGCACTGATGATGACGAGCATGAAGGTCAAAGTCCCCCTTTGGAGGTCTCTGATGAGGAGTGCCTCAGAGATCAAATACCTTATGTTTCACACGGAGAGATGGGTAAGACAACCATTTAATACAGTTAACGCTCAGGTAGTAAATAGGACAGTCTCAGGCGTTGTCAATTCATGCTCAAAGCCTAGTTGGACAGCTCTAGTCGAATCTTAGGCATTATCAATTCATGCTCAAAGACCATATGGGACATTTCTATGTCCGGTCTAGTTTACACTCTCGATTCTTCGGTTCATGCTCAGGGACTCTATGACAGCACAAGTTTAGTCTTGTCCCAGGGTTCCTTAGTTTATGCTGAGAGACTAGATAGGACCGTTCTAGTCGAGTCTCAGGCTTCATCGTTTCATGCTCACAGAGTAGATAGGACAACTCTACTCTAGGCTCATGCATTATCTGTTAATGTTCAAACCCTTAATAGTCTAGTCTCAAGCTTCACCAGTTAATACATAGAGTGTTGATAGGACAGTGCTAATCTAGTTTAGTATTAGGGTTATTTGATTCATGTCAAAGACTGGTCAGGCCAGCCCTTGGCTAGGATAGGTCAGTACTAGTTCTAGACTTGACTGGAGCCGTCCTATCGAGACGCTTGAGTATGAACTGATGAAGCCTGCCCATATGAGAGTCAAATGTCTTCTAAGACAACCGGAACAGTCCAGATAGAATCAATGCACTGAGGTCGCAATTTGTATCTAATGAGATACATTATTAGAGCTGTAATAACAAATATGTGATATTGCCCAAAAAGATATGAGTGTGTTGTTTGATTTGAACACATCATCAACCACTTGTCAAAAAGCTGATCAGTTTTTCAGCTTCCGGCCTATTTCAGTTCATCATAAGAAAACGGAATTGTCAGGGAGATTTTACCCCCGCTTTTTTCAAGGGTTTGTGTCAGTGATATGATAGCCTTGGATGCATATGCAGAAGTGCAATATATTTATCAACACAGAAATCTGTTTATTTATATCTGCACCTTATTGTTCTTTTATTCTGCACTACAAAGAGTTAATGCAAGAAAATTTCATTCTTATCTGTACATTAAAGTTCAAATTTGAATGACAATAAAGGAAGTCTAAGTCTAAAGCCTCTAAGTTCATGGTCCAAGAAGCAAAATGTGTACATTATGAACAGAATAAACCATAAAGTACATAACAAATAACCTGAAACTTGTTGCTCTTTCCAAAAGGCAACAAAAAAAAGATCCGTTTGTACCAGTTCCTGTTGGACCTTTTGAGGATCGGCGACATGAAGGATAGCATCTGGTGGGTGGACAGAGACAAGGGAACCTTCCAGTTTTCGTCCAAACACAAGGAGGCTCTCGCACACCGCTGGGGAATCCAGAAGGGCAATCGCAAAAAAATGACCTATCAGAAAATGGCGAGGGCTTTGCGCAACTACGGCAAAACCGGAGAAGTGAAAAAGATCAAGAAGAAACTGACATACCAGTTCAGTGACGAGGTGCTTGGGAAGAGTCATTTTGAAAGAAAGCCATACATGTAGACACAAGACTGGATCGTGCAAATGTGGTGACTTTTGGGTTCTGGTATCAGTGGTCACTTAAAGATACCATTGTTTGTAAATAGCATTAAAAAAACGTCAGTGAAAGTAAATAGAGGGAACGAGCAGGTTAATGATGGTATTATGTAGAACATTTATACCCCCCAGCACACACAAATACAGCAAATGGACATGTGCGGTCTATCCATCCATCCTTTCTCTCTAGTCTTTATTTTGTCAGGCTCATGGGACAGCTTTAGTTTATCCCGTCTGACTTTAGCCAGTATATATTTTCAAAGGTATACTGTTTATGTACGCCAAGGTTATTTAACTGGCAGCCCAAGGGCCCAATCAGGCGCTGGAAAGACACCAGACAGTTCAAATCAAAACTTGGGAGACAAACATTTTTTGAAGCAAATTCCTGAAAACACTGGAGTCCCCCAGTTGTAGAGGTGAACTTGGACCGCTGTGAACTCATTGGCAGAACCTTGCATTGACACTTTAACCTTGCTAGCAAAACGTTGGACACTGGGGTCCGAATGTGTTATTTACGTAACAAAGGCGTTCCACAAGGCACCTCTGTAAGTCCCCATTTTTTTCGGTAGTGTACTTTTTTTGTAATGTGATTTATGTAACTTAGGTGTTGCTGTAGCTTGTTTACTTCAGATGCATTAGTAGTCTCTTGTTCAACGTTTTTAGTTACACTAGTAGTGTTCCATTTTAGGTACTCTCATTTTCTTCATGTGGGCTGGTTATCTGGTGGCCTGTAAGTTCAGTTAAAAAAACCTTATGAGAAACTAACATCTTTTCAGAAGGTCCTTAAAAACAGCATAACCAAAATCATTTGGATAAATATCCCTTAAGTCAGGGGTCGGCAACCCAAAAATGATGAAAGAGCCATATTGGACCAAAAATGCAAACACAAATCCACCTGGAGCCGCAAAAAATTAAAAGCCATATTACATACAGATAGTGTGTCATGAGATATAAATTGAATTAAGAGGACTTAAAGGAAACTAAATGAGCTCAAATATACCTACAAGTGAGGCATAATGATGTAATATGTACATACAGCTAGCCTAAATAGCATGTTAGCATCGATTAGCTTGCAGTCATGCAGTGACCAAGTATGCCTGATTGGCACTCCACATAAGTCAATAACATCAACAAAACTCCCCTTTTTGCATTCTTGCCCAACATACTTGCCAACCCTCCCAGATTTCCCGGGAGACTCCCGAAATTCAGGGCTTCTCCCGAAAACCTCCCGGGACAAATTTTCTTCCGAAAATCTCCCGAAATTCAGGCGGACCTGAGTGACGTGTATAAAGAGTGTGTCTGCTCAATGACGTTATAACTGTAGAATGATCGAGGGCGAATTCATAGTTTCTTATGTGAGTTTATTGTTAGGCAGTTTCATTAAGGTCCTCCCAGCACGGTAAAACAACACACAACAACAGCAGTCCGTTTTCGTCTACGGTAAAGCAGTTCATCTGCCTAAACAGCAATGTTGTGACACTCTTAAACAGGACAATACTGCCATCTACTGTACATGCATATGGTTAGAAAAACAAGGATGGACAATTCAAACCTTAACTCAACAATGAGTAGATGTGTGTTATGTGTGTGTAAATGTGTAAATATCATATATATATATATATATATATATATATATATATATATATATATATATATATATATATATATATATATATATATATATATATGAAATACATGACTTGGTGAATCTAGCGGTAAATATAGAATAGAATAGAATAGAATAGAATGTATTTTATTGATCCCTGGGGGAAATTCAGCACCAGTTTGCTCACAATAAACAATGATAATAATATAATATATATATAATATATTATATATAATATATGAATAATAAAAATATACTCCTCCCCTCTTAACCACGCCCCTGCCCCACCCCCCATCTCCCGAAATTGGAGGTCTCAACGTTGGCAAGTATGTTGCCCGATGTTAAAAGTTTGGTGGCCCGATGTTAAAAGTTTGGTGGACAAAATGAGACAGAAAAAGAAGTGGCATAAAACACGTCTTAAAAAGTCGGAGTAAGTTACACATGTACACAAACTACGGTGAGTTCAGGACCGCCAAATTTAGTAGGACAAAACGGCATTCACCAAATATTCGATTCAGTGAAGCATGTTTAATATAAACAATGTGCTTTATAACAATTAGGGAGGTTTGTGTCATGTTTGTCCTCCTACAGAAACCATATTAAAACAAAAAATATGTATTTTTTCCCCCTAATCTTTTTCCTTTTTTCATATATATTTTTGAAAAAGCTCCAGAAAGCCAGTAGGGCGGTGCTAGAGAGCCGCATGCGACTCCAGAGCCGCGGGTTGCCGACCCCCATCTTAGGTACACCGCGTACATCATTCTTTGACACATGTTGTTCGTCCCAAATTTATTATTGTGTGGAAATGTCAGAAAATCTATTCCTTTTCTTCTTCCCTCCTTTGTAGCCAAGATTATGATGTATTTTATTGTTGTTGTTTATTGAGTATGTCATAGTGAGCTGCACATCACACATGCAGTACATAACATACATAAATATCTCCAGTGAACAGTCTTGTGCTCAATGGCAATATTATTATTTCACAAAAAATAAAATAAAATGTAACTAAGAAAATAAGATAAAATATAATAAAATAAAAATATCTCAAAGGGGTAATGGGAAGAAGTATAAACCATTTTAATCCCCCCTCCCTCTTTTTTAAATAGTTACTTTAACTAATATCCACGTTCAACTGGATCCACATACAGTGGGGCAAAAAAAGTATTTAGTCAGCCACCGATTGTGCAAGTTCTCCCACTTAAAATGATGACAGAGGTCTGTAACTTTCATCATAGGTACACTTCAACTGTGAGAGACAGAATGTGAAAACAAAAATCCAGGAATTCACATTGTAGGAATTTTAAAGAATTTATTTGTAAACTATAGTGGAAAATAAGTATTTGGTCAATCATTCAAAGCTCTCACTGATGGAAGGAGGTTTTGGCTCAAAATCTCACGATACATGGCCCCATTCATTCTTTCCTCAACATGGATCAATCGTCCTGTCCCCTTATCAGAAAAACAGCCCCAAAGCATGATGTTTCCACCCCCATGCTTCACAGTAGGTATGGTGTTCTCGGGATGCAACTCAGTATTCTTCTTCCTCCAAACACGACAAGTTGAGTTTATACCAAAAAGTTCTATTTTGGTTTCATCTGATCACATGACATTCTCCCCATCCTCTGCTGTATCATCCATGTATCAATTTTGGAGACATTGATTTTATTTTCACATTCTGTCTCTGACAGTTGAAGTGTACCTATGATGAAAATAACAGACCTCTGTCATCATTTTAAGTGGGAGAACTTGCACAATCGGTGGCTGACTAAATACTTTTTTGCCCCACTGTAACTCAATTTGCCCAGAACAATGTGCTACCAATTCTCAATATATCATTATAAGTAAGTCATATAAGTCATTCTAATTCATATTCAAAATAAGCTGGACCTCACTATACCAAACCAAAATATTAGCTACCGGTATGTACAATTTTTTAAAATGCTCAATGTTTGAACAGTGTTTGAGCTCATCACTCAGGCTGTTCCATATTTTCACCCCACAGACTGAGACAAAAAAACTTTTCCTTGTGCTAAGTGCGAAAGCGTGTTTATATATTGCCTTTCTATAAATAAACGTTGAATATTTGCAGGCAATTCATAACTTATTGCTTTAAACATGATTAACCCTGTCAAATATTCTACTAAATCCGGGTATTGGAACAGTTTTGACCTCAAAAATAAGCTATTTATGTGCTCCTTGAATCCCACATTATGGATAATTCTAAGTGTATGTTAATTTTATAATTATTTCCCCAAACTTCTGCACCGTAAATTAAGTAGGGATATATGAGCAAATATTACATGGTTCAAGGGTGCTGGGTGCTGTTGGTACACTGTTTTGCAATACAATAAGCACACACTGAATGTGCAAAAGTTCTTCAATATATCCTTTTGTAACATTTTTGTTTTATCATTAAAACAAAGACCTATCCTCATTTTATATTTTTTCTGTTTTGAACTTGCAACTATTTATGTTACCTGGGTTGATATACAATTGAACATACACAGCGGAGCCACAATAAACAACTGTAAGTATCTTGGTGTCAAGTTGGGGTAAACTGGACTCCTTAATGCCTGTAAAGGAAACGGTGGAATTTTGGTTGCCTATTGTCTTAGGCTCCTGTATTGTACATATTTTGGTGTGATATTTAACCCAACCATGGCACAATAGTCAGCGGAGTTTCTGTAAATTTTACAATTCTGTAAAAACACCACTATTGATTTTGCCTAGGAACAAATGTTAACTGAAATTCTGAAAGGTTATAGCTATTATTTAAGAGAATGATACATTATAAAATGTTTTTTTCTTGTCTTCTTGAATGATTGATTACAGCTTTGAAGGCAAGTGTAAACAACGAGGAACTGTGATGTGAAATGGATGTAGTTGAGTACACAATGTATGTAAAGAATGCCATGTATGTAAATGCAATTTTTCATGTGCTTCATTTTTTGTATTGATTGTGAACCAAAAGTAAAGTTCTGAAGTAAGTTGTTTGAACACAGCAGCAAAATAACACAAAGAAAAATAAATAATTTCAAAACATCAAACTGCTTGTGGGAGTATTAAAGATAAGGGTTGCTTTTGACGAAGGATTTTCATGATTGATTTTTCCCATTGTCGACGATCAGTCGAATATATGACTTTTTTAAAGGTATACATTTTTCAATCAACCTATCCCCAGCACCTGGGGATAGGTTGATTGGCAACACTATATTGGCCCTAGTGTGGGAATGTGAGTGTGAATGTTGTCTGTCTATCCGCCCGAATGCAGCTAAATAGGCTACAGCAGTGTTTTTAAACCACTGTGCCGTGGCACACTCGTGTACCGTGAGATACAGTCTGGTGTGCCGTGGGAAATGATGTCATTTCACCTAATTGGGTTAAAAATATTTTTTTGCAACCCAGTAATTATAATTGTGCCGTTGTTGAGTGTCTGTGCTGTCCAGAGCGCGGCAGAGTAACCCTGTAATACCCCTTCCATATCAGTAGGGGGCAGTAGGTAGCTAATTGCTTTGTGGATGTCGGGAACATGGTTTGTTGTGATCACAATATGCGGAAGGCAGCGTGCAGGTAAAAAGGTGTCTAATGCTTAAACCCAAAATAAACACAATGCAAGTCCCGCTAATAAAAGGCTTAGAGACGGCTATGCAAAACGAAACTAAACCTGAACTGGCTGTAAAGTAAACAAAAACCGAATGCTGGACGACAGCATAAGACTGACAGCGCGTGGAGCAGCGAACGGCGTTCACAAAGCACATCCGTACACGACAAAAAAGGAGCGCAAGACAAGAAGTAAAACACTACACTGAGGAAAACCGATTCTGTTCATAACTTTTATGGACAGAATTTCCAGGCGCAGTCAAGGCGTTGAGGGGTTCCGGTTTGGTGACCGCAGGATTAGGTCTCTGCTTTTTGCAGATGATGTGGTCCTGATGGCTTCATCTGACCGGGATCTTCAGCTCTCACTGGATCGGTTCGCAGCCGAGTGTGAAGCGACCGGAATGAGAATCAGCACCTCCAAGTCCGAGTCCATGGTTCTCGCCCGGAAAAGGGTGGAATGCTATCTCCGGGTTGGGGAGGAGACCCTGCCCCAAGTGGAGGAGTTCAAGTACCTAGGAGTCTTGTTCACGAGTGAGGGAAGAGTGGATTGTGAAATCGACAGGCGGATCGGTGCGGCGTCTTCAGTAATGCGGACGTTGTACCGATCCGTTGTGGTGAAGAAGGAGCTGAGCCGGAAGGCAAAGCTCTCAATTTACTGGTCGATCTACGTTCCCATCCTCACCTATGGTCATGAGCTTTGGGTCATGACCGAAAGGATAAGATCACGGGTACAAGCGGCCGAAATGAGTTTCCTCCGCCGTGTGGCGGGGCTCTCCCTTAGAGATAGGGTGAGAAGATCTGTCATCCGGGCGGAACTCAGATGAGGTGGTTCGGGCATCTGGTCAGGATGCCACCCGAGCGCCTCCCTAGGGAGGTGTTTAGGGCACGTCCAACCGGTAGGAGGCCACAGGGAAGACCCAGGACACGTTGGGAAGACTATGTCTCCCGGCTGGCCTGGGAACGCCTCAGGATCCCCCGGGAAGAGCTAGACGAAGTGGCTGGGGGGAGGGAAGTCTGGGTTTCCCTGCTTAGGCTTTTGCCCCCGCGACCCAACCTCGGATAAGCGGAAGAAGATGGATGGTTGGTTATGGTTCGAATTTATATCCAACAATTGCGAGAACAACGTCCACTGCTGAGTTTCATTTTTTTATGTTTTCTGCCAGTGGTGTGCCTCCTGATTTTTTCAATGAAAATAATGTGCCTTGGCTCAAAACATTTTTGAAAAACACTGGGCTTTTAGTTACACGATGAGTCCATACTAGCCAACCCTCCAGATTTTCTGGGAGAATCCCGAATTTCAGTGCCCCTCCCCAAAATCTCCCGAGGCAATTAATCCCCCGAATTTCTCCCGATTTCCACTCGGACAACAGTATTGGGGCCGTGCTTTAAAGGCACTGCCTTTGGTGTCCTCTCCAACCTGTCGTCACGTCCGCTTTTCCTCCATACAAACGGCGTGTTGGCGCATTCACATCATTTATGTGGCTTTTACACACTCGTAAGTGAATGCAAGTGATACTTGATCAACAGCCATACAGGTCACACTGAGGGTGGCCGTACACACTGTTACAAATACGCACCACACTGTGAACCCACACCAAACAAGAATGACAAACACATTTCGGGAGAACATCCTGACCGTAACACAACAGAACAAATGCCCAGAGTCCCTAGCAGCACTAACTCTTTCAGGATCTACAATATACACCCCCGCTACCACCAAACCCTGCCCACCTCAACCAGGCCACCCCCCCACCCCCCATCTCACCAATTCAGAGGTCTCAAGGTTGGCAAGTATGGATCAGTCGGGTGTGTCTTGACTGGCTCCGCCGAACCCCTGAGGCCGACTCACCGAACCCCTAAGGTTCGATCGCACCCAGGTTAAGAACCACTGATCTATAAACAAGCTTATCGGTGTGTCTCGTGGGACAGGCGAAAGTTAGGTCGGAGAAAATGTAGTCGTTTATAAATTTAAAGGCCTACTAAAATTACATTTTCTTATTTAAACGGGGATAGCAGGTCCATTCTATGTGTCATACTTGATCATCTCACGATATTGCCATATTTTTGCTGAAAGGATTTAGTATAGAACAGGGGTGCCCATTACGTCGATCGCGATCGACTGGTCGATCTCGGAGGGTGTGTCAGTCGATCTCAAGCCAGGCATTAAAAAATATACATAAAAATGAGCAATCATCAATCATACCAAGACTTCACTTTCGTCAGTTGTTTGACATTCTCGGCACCCGAGGATCTTGTGAGATGACGCTGGCTGCTGCGAGCTCATATTTAAGAAAAAAAATCACTAACAGGGCGGATGCAGAGAAACACATTTTATTTCTAGAGACTCCGTACCTACAGTCAAAACTCTAAAGACCGACTGCACAGTTCCTGTCTTCACCATAAAACACCTTTTTCATCCTGCCTGTGCTAACAAAATAAGAGTCTCAGAAAGCTAGCGTGCACAAGCTAGCAAGCTACGGAGTTTGATGCCAATGTATTTCTCCCCCACCCTCAGCGACCGCTTTCTCACTTGCTTGCCCACCCGCACACTCACTGACGTCACTCACCTGCTGCCAGACATTAAAGGGCCACACACATATGCTACTCTCATAACAAAGTGTTTAAAAACGAGTATGCAAGTTGGACAAATGAGATGCCAAATCCAACCACTTTTATGTGGTATTGGACAGAAAGGAGGACTTTTTTTTCCTCCATTTGAAAATGCGGACGTTATCAGCACCACTGTCTGATTCCAATCAAGGCAAGTCATCAGAATCAAATACACCAACTTATATTCTTGTCTTCATGAAAGAAAGGAATCTATGTGTGTTAAACATGCTTGTATTATTATTAAACACCATTAACTTGTTAACAAAAATGTCTCTTTCATAAATATCCATTTTCCATCCATTTTCTACCGCTTATTCCCTTTCGGGGTCGCGGGGGGCGCTGGCGCCTATCTCAGCTACAATCGGGCGGAAGGCGGTAAATATAAATTATAAATAGGAATGAGGTAGATCTCCTCGACTTGGTCAATTGAAAAGTAGCTCGCCTGCAGAAAAAGTGTGAGCGCCCATGGTATAGAACATCGACGATAAAGTTTGCAACTTTTGGTCGCTAATAAAAAAGCCTTGCCTGTACCGGAAGTAGCAGACGATGTGCGCGTGGCGTCACGGGTTGTAGGGCTCCTCACATCCTCACATTGTTTATAATCATGGATACCAGCAGCTTGAGCGATTCAGACCGAGAAAGCGACAATTTCCCCATTAATTTGAGCGAGGAATGAAAGATTTGTAGATGAGGATAGTGAGAGTGAATGACTAGAAAAAAAAAGTAAAAAAAAAAAAAGGCGAGGGCAGTGGGAGCGATTCAGATGTTATTAGACACATTTTGTTGTGTCAAAAACACACTCTGGGCTTACCGTTGCTGCAAGTGCACGCAGAGGCTCCGCTGTCAACTCCAGACACACCACCACGCTCATCAAGCTGACCACACCCACTCTCCGGCGCAGCCGGCGACAGTCCTCACCCGACACACCTGATGTTGATGAAGGAGGGCAGTATAAAGATGGCCGACGCTGACTTCTCGATTTCGGGACATAAACTACTGTTGTAAGCTGCGTGTCTCCGACTTCCTTGTGCCCTTGTGTTTTTCCTGATCCTGTTTCTCCTACTCTTCCACAGCGTTCGTGTCATCTCCGCTGCTTCCCTCCTGGCCCCGCTTTGCCTTCTTGGATCCCTCGACCCCGTTTTGGACTTTGGACTCGCTCTCCTGCCTCTGGCCCCTCGCTTGGACTTTGGACTCCCTCTGGCTTGCTCCCTCTCGGATTTGGACACCCCTTTTCATCCAACACGCATCTCAACAAACCTCACGGTATCTACATTTGATAAATTCCACACATATGCAATCACATAGTAGCATACACACTCCACGTAATCATCAAGTCTGCAAATAAACCTGTTGAACTTGACATTCTTTCGCTGTGCCGTCTCCTTCCCCAGTAGTAAACATAACACATTTACTAGGATAATTCTGGAAAATCCCTTATCTGTTTATTGTGTTACTAGTGTTTTAGTGAGATTGTATGGTACCTGAAAGTCGGAGGGGGTGTGGCCACGGGTGTGGTGACCGCCAGTGTTTCTGAGGGAAGCCACGCAGCTGCAGGAGGACGCAAGCTCCGCTCATAACTATGGTAAAAGCCGACTTATTACCACAATTTTTTCGCCGAAACCTGCCGGTTGACATGTGGTCGGGAACCCTGTTCACTTGACTGCTCTGTTCCATAGTAAAGCTTCACCTTCGGGAACTTTAAACAAGGAAACACCGGCTGTGTTTGTGATGCTAAAGGAAGCTGCAATCCACCGCTTCCCACCTCCATCTTTCTACTTTGATTTCTCCATTATTAATTGAACAAATTGTAAAAGATTCAGCAACACAGATGTCCAGAATACTGTGTTATAATGCGATTAAAGAAGACTACTTATAGCTTGGATCGGGCTGGAAAAAAATGTCCGCTACAACTGGTGACGTCAAACTCACGCGTCATCATACCGACGTTTTCAACACGACACTTTGCGGGAAATTTAAAATTGCAATTTAGTAAACTAAAAAGGCCGTATTGGCATGTGTTGCAATGTTAATATTTCATCATTGATATATAAACTATCAGACTGCGTGGTCGGTAGTAATGGGTTTCAGTAGGCCTTTAATGTTTCTTTACGGCCCGGTAGAAAATGTGAGGAAAACAACCGTCCGGATTGTTATAGGGGCAAAGTTCTGTGATGGTATGGGGGTGCATTAGTGCCCAAGGCATGGGTAACTTACACATCTGTGAAGGCACCATTAATTCCGAATGGTCCATACAGGTTTTGGAGCAACATATGTTCTCATCCAAGCAACGTTATCATGGACGCCCCTGCTTATTTCAGTAAGACAATGCCAAGCCACTTGTTACAACAGCGTGGTTTTCTAGTAAAAGAGTGCGGGTACTTTCCTGGCCCGCCTGCGGTCCAGACCTGTCTCCCATCAAAAATTTGTTTCCTCAGTTCCCAAACGTTTATTGAGTGTTGTCAAAAGAAAAGGTAATGTAACACAGTGGTGAACATGCCCTTTCTCGACTACTTTGGCACATGTAGCAGCCATGAAATTCCATGTTAATTATTATTTGCAAAAAAAAAAAAGTTTATGAGTTTGAACATCAAATATCTTGTCTTTGTAGAGCATTCAACTGAACATGGGTTGAAAAGGATTTGCAAATCATTGTATTCAGTTTATATTTACATCTAACATAATTTCCCAACTCATATGGAAACGTGGTTTGTAAACTGGATAAGCATAGTCCCTGGCCTTCTCCAGGATTCCCGCAAGAGTTAAGAGCTGGTCAGTTGTTGAGACCAGGACGGAATCCACATTGCTCCTCTTGAATCTGAGGTTCGACTATCGGCCGGACCTTCCTTTCCAGTACCTTGGCGTAAACTTTCCCAGGGAGGCTGAGTATTGTGATACCCCTGTAATTAGCACACACCCTCTGGTCCCCCTTATTGAATAGGGGAACCACCACCCCAGTCTGCCACTCCCTCGGCATTGTCCCAGAGTACCACGCAATGTTGAAAAGGCGTATCAATCAAGACAGCTCCTCAACACCCAGAGCCTTCAGCATTTATCCTGGCCCTCAGAACTCTCAATTCCTTACATTTGATCATATTACGCCTTTACTGGCTCACCTGCACTGGCTTCCTGTGCACTTAAGATGTGACTTTAAGGTTTTACTACTTACGTACAAAATACTACACGGTCTAGCTCCAGCCTATCTTGCTGATTGTATTGTACCATATGTCCTGGCAAGAAATCTGCGTTCAAAGGACTCCGGCTTATTAGTGATTACCAAAGCCCAAAAAAAGTCTGCGGGCTATAGAGCGTTTTCCATTCGGGCTCCAGTACTCTGGAATGCCCTCCCGGTAACAGTTTGGGATGCTACCTCAGTAGAAGCATTTAAGTCTCTCCTTAAAACACATTTGTATACTCTAGCCTTTTAATAGACTCCCTTTTTAGACCAGTTGATCTGACGTTTCTTTTCTTTTTCCCCTCTGTCCCACTCTCCCTTGTGGAGGGGGTCCGGTCCGATGGTCATGGAGGAAGTACTGGCTGTCCAGAGTCGGGGTCCCAGGATGGACCGCTCGCCTGTGTATCGGCTGGGGACATCTCTGGCTGCTGTTCCGCCTCTGCTTGGGATGGTTTCCTGCTGGCTCCGCTTTGGACTGGACTCTCGCGGCTTTGTTGGATCCACTATGGATTGAACTTTCACAGTATCATGTTAGACCCGCTCGACATCCATTGCTTTCGGTCCCTTCGAGGGTGGGGGGGTTTCCCACATATGTGGTCCTCTCCAAGGTTCTCATAGTCAGCATTGTCACCGACGTCCCACTGGGTGTGAGTTTTCCGTGCCCTTATATGGGCCTACCGAGGATGTCATTGTGGTTTGTGTTGTGGTTTGTGCAGCCCTTTGAGACACTAGTGATTTAGGGCTGTATAAAAGATCATTGATTGATTGATTGATTGATTGATTGATTGACATTACCAGCTTTGGTCAGTGGAATCTAGCAAAGCCTGGAATTTATCCCGCCTAATTTTGCAGTAACGACACAACCACAACAGTTTAAGCACAGGTGTACTTGTACAGCTCACAGACAGCTGACTGCTTGTTTTTCCTTTTTTTAAGATGTAAAGATCTAAATATAACCAATGCCTAACATCCCTGGCTCGCCCTCTCAAGGCCTGTCATGCAGGCGAGGTGTTGGAGGAAATGATGGTTGAAATATAGCCTTTGAGTGTGTGTGTGTGTGTGTGTGTGTGTGTGTGCACGCGTATTCTGGGACAAGATGAGCCGTGACAGGGAAATGCACGGGGGCGGCGGCGGTTGTTCAATGGCCATCGCACAGGGCCGAGATTGAAAGGTGTCTAGAGAGGTGGTGCTATGTGGAGGGAGCACTGCTATTAAAGGCAAAGCACAGTCTGCTAGACATCGGAGTCTCGCTGTGGAGGAGAGTCCATCATTCAACAAGATGCCAGAGCTGCTCAAAAAAACAGGTAAGTGTGCTTGACTTTTCTGAGCAATGAACAAAAAAAACAACTTTGTGTCACTGTGGAAAAAGTCTTCATGATTAATGTCAGCCGACTAGTATATTTCCTCTTTACCAAAATACAAAATAACCCAAAAATAATGTGAGACAACTGCTAATGTTGACTCACATCTGCAATGTTAACCACATTTAAACTGCTACCACACGCCTGAAGAGATAAGAAGTCGCCACAAAGTGTTGTAACTTACATTTACTTTTTTGTATCATTTTTTTTTTCTCACACATTTTGTCATTTTTTATTATTGTGTGAATGCTCCAAAGCATTCACACATATGGTTTTCTACACCAAAATGCATCGATGTATATTTATTCCTCTACTTCTTTGTATTGTCCAGATTTTGCCGCGCTCTACCTTCCACATTTTTCACTCGTTTCAAACCGTTCCAAATTCAAACTGTTCAACCTGTTTGGGATTCTTGGGCTTTCTCTTGAAAAATTGTAAAAATTCCCAGATTTCCCAGAATTCCAGGTTTTAAAGGCATACTGAAATGAGATTTTCTTATTTATACGGGAATAGCAGGTCCGTTCTATGTGTCATACTTGATCATTTCGCGATATTGCCATATTTTTGCTGACAAGATTTAGTAGAGAACATCGACGATAAAGTTCGCAACTTTTGGTCGCTAATAGAAAAGCCCTGCCTTTACCGGAAGTATGTGAGCGTGACGTCACGAGTTGCAGGGCTCCTCACATCCTCACATTGTTTATAATGGGAGCTACCAGCAGTAAGAGCAATTCGGACCGAGAAAGCGACAATTTCCCCGTTAATTTGAGTGAGGATGAAAGATTCGTGAATTATGATATTGATAGTGAAGTACTAGAAAAAAAAATAAAAAAAGATCGAATGCTCCGGGCGGCGGCAGTGTGAGCGTTTCAGATGTAATTAGGCACATTTACTAGGATAATTCTGGAAGATAATAGTGTTTTAGTTAGATTTTAAAGATTGTAAAGGCATACCTCGAGGTCGAATGTCTGCGGTGAACACGCAGTGTCTCAGAGAGAAGCCGAGGAGCCAAGCTCACAGCTGCCTTTTTTGACAGCTGCTGCAGGACGACGAATAATCCACTGGTGTCACCGGTAAGATATATATCACAATGTCCCCATCCAAAAACATGCTGGTTGACATAGAAAAAATATGTTCGCTTGACCGCTCTGCTTCACAACACACCAAAGAAACACCGGCTGTGTCTCAGTGCTAAAAACAGCTGCAATCCACCGCTTTCCACCAACAGCATTGTTTTTTATAGTATTCATTATTAAATGAACAAATTGCAAAAGATTCAGCAACACAGATGTCCAAAATAATGTGTAATTATGCAATTAAAGCAGACGACTTTTAGCCGCTAGTGGTGCAGCGCTAATATTTCCTGACGGAACGTGACGTCATGTGTACGCGTCATCATTCCGCGACGTTTTAAACAAGAAACTTGCGGGAAATTCAAAAGTGTAATTTAGTAAACTAAAAAGGCCGTATTGGCATGTGTTGCAATGTTAATATTTCATCATTGATATATAAACTATCAGACTGCGTGGTCGGTAGTAGTGGGTTTCAGTAGCCCTTTAAGGGACATTTTTCCTTATTAAAAATTAATTGGCCATTTATCAAACTTCCGACATTTCCTCATTTTTCAACCTATTCCACCATTTTGGAAATTCAACCTACTTTTTTTCCAAGTTCCCCAAAAATTCCAGAATTTTCCAGAATTCCTTTTTTCCCAAAGCCCTTTTTCCACCCTTTTTTCTGGCAACTACTCTTCACATTTTTCAGCGCATTTCAACCATTCTACCGTCAAAACATTCCTCTTAATCAGGACCAAAAACAAAGATAGTTTTTTGAACTGGAAAAATTACCGGTTTTCCAGAAATTCCAGGAAACCCGATTTGTTAATTCAACATATTACTACTTCAACATTTCTCGACCAATCTGAACAATTCCAAAACCAACCATTTCAACTCATTGAGACCATTCAGATTTTTTTTTTTTTTTTTTTTACCATTCACTAAAAAATTCCCGCATTTCACGAATTCCCAAATTTAGGGGAAATTCCTTTTGAAACCATTCGGAAACAATTAAGGTATGTAAATAAACATTTAAAATATTTTTCAGGGTAAATAACTAATTTCACAATGTATATCTGCGGCTTATAGTCTGGTTCGGCTAACCATATAAGGGAACATTTTCTTCTTCTAAAATTGAGTGAGTGTGGCTTATGTCCTGAAAAAAATATGGTATATATTTCTTGATTGATTGGCTTGATGGACAGACCTGACTTGTCAGCTATACCTAGTAAATAAAAAGTGGTTACATTAAAAAAGATACATTTTTGGCTAAAGAAAGAGTTTTAGAAAACGTCTGCAGACTGCTTACTTTTATGATTGCAATGATATGACAAAGGTTATTAAGGAGTCAAACCACCTGGTTGCAGACCAGGTGAGGGCCCATAATTATCTCAATGACTCCAAAGCTGCAAAAATAGATTGAAATTAATCCCTCGAATGTAATGCGTGTGCCTTTGGTACAGCTGAAACACGCTATAATAATTTATCACTATCCTCCATACAAATCCTCGATTTAAACATTTTGGGGGATACAGAATATACTTTTTTCCTGGTGTGGTTCCAAAATGGACTGTAAAAAAGAAAAGAAACCATATTTCTAATGTATAAATCAGTGATTCTCAAAGTGTGGTACGTGTACCATTAGTAGTATGTAGGCTCTATCTAGAGGTATGCCAAATAATCACTTGATTAAAGTACAGTGTTTTATTTGTCTATATTCAAATTGTCAGTAATGTTACAGTGACCACAAATATTAAATATACTTGTTAAGGAAAACTTCTGCCTTGTCTTTAATGAATACTTAGGCACACTGTATCTGAATGTTGGTCATTGTGGTGGTACTTGGAGAGCCAAGTTTTTTCTTAGGTGGTACTTGGTGAAAAAAGATTGAAAACCACTAGTATAAATGCATACAACTGCATTGTAGAAAAAAATCAAAAACTATAGTATCCGGGGTAGTTTTTAATGTTTTTATTTTTATTTTTACATTATATTTTACCTTAAAAACAATTCATCTTTGTTATGAATTGACCAAGCAGGTCACTCCAGGATGCAGAGACGGGAGGCAAGGTTAAATTACGAAAAGTGAAAACAATTTAATGAGTCCAAAAGTGTAACAAAAGGTGACGGGGCAGAAGTGCACACCATGAATACAAAAACAGGTTCCTCAGCGGTCGGCCGGGAAAAGGCCAGGGCGCACTGAGCACAACATAAAGTCCAACACAGAATCCTGGTTGCCTCAGGGAGGCTAGGGAACAAACACAAAGAGGTGAGGGATTACGGGAAAAAGGAGAGACAACATATCAGGACTGACGAAGTGAGCAGGCGCACGCACGTGGGAGGTTCAGGGGACAATAACCGGCAAGACCAAGCTGTCAGTGACGAGCTTAAATACTCCGAGGTGAAATTGGTTGCAGGTGTGCCTTAGTGTGCGCCCCTCGCTGTGGACTAATTAGCTGGAGGAAACAGACATCACAATAAAAAGGAGAAGGCAGGGAAAATGATAAAACACAACAATCTTGCCTCAGTTGGTTTCCTTTTTCCTGTACTATGATTAACATATGGGGCCCAAAGTCACCCAGTAATGAGGGAAAGTTTAGATTTGGTTAATGTGTAAATGTCTAACATACTTTATATATAGAATGCCATAAATATACAAAATGTTCAACATCAAGAAAACTGGGTCAAAAGTCAGGTCGGTCTTGGCCTTTCAAAGACATGTTTTGCCTCGTCGTGTCATTTGGCCACAAGATGGCACTGTTGGCTCCCATTTCCCCGGCTCCTGAGGCCAGTGTTTTTCCACCACTGGGCTTTGGCACACTAGTGTGCCGTGAGATACAGTCTGGTGTGCCATCCATCCATCCATCTTCTTCCGCTTAGCCGAGGTCGGGTCGCGGGGCCGGCAGCCTAAGCAGGGAAGACCAGACTTCCCTCTCCCCAGCCACTTCGTCTAGCTCTTCCCGGGGGATCCCGAGGCGTTCCCAGGCCAGCCGGGAGACATAGTCTTCCCAACGTGTCCTGGGTCTTACCCGTGGCCTCCTACCGGTTGGACATGCCCTAAACACCTACCTAGGGAAGATGCCCGAACCACCTCATCTGGCTCCTCAGTCTGGTGTGCAGTGGGAGATCATCTAATTTCATCTATTTGCGTTCAAAATATTTTTTGCAAACTAGTAATTATAGTCTGCAAATGATGTGTTGTTGTTGAGTGTCGGTGCTGTCTAGAGCTCGGCAGAGTAACCGTGTAATACTCTTCCATATCAGTAGGTGGCAGCCGGTAGCTAATTGCTTTGTAGATGTCGGAAACAGCGGGAGGCACTGTGCAGGTAAAAAGGTGTCTAATGATTAAACCAAAAATAAACAAAAGGCGAGTACCCCAAAGAAAAGGCATTGAAGCTATGCAGAACAAAACTAAATATGAACTGGCTACAAAGTAAACAAAAACAGAATGCTGGACGACAGCAAAGACTTACTGTGGAGCAAAGACGGCATCCAGAGTGTACATCCGAACATGACATGACAATCGGTAAATGTCCCCACAAAGAAGGAGGAAAGCAACTGACATAATGTTGATTGTTAAAACAAAGTAGATGCGGGAAATATCGCTCAAAGGTAGACATGAAACTGCTAAAGGAAAATACCAGAAAAAAAGAGGAAAAATCCACCAAAATAGGAGCGCAAGACAAGAACAGGAAAACAGCAACAAACTTAAAATAAGTCACGGCGTGATGTGACAGATGGTGACAGTACACCTACTTTGAGACAAGAGCTATGGTGATGCATGCGTGGTTATGGTTTAAAACCCATCCATCCATGCATTTTTTACCGCTTGTCCCTTTCAAGGTCGCTGGAGCCTATCTCAGCTGCATTCGGGTGGTATGCTTTATAGTCGTATCAAACTTTTTACTATCAACTGAATTCCCTTTTTTCAACGCAAAAATATGTGCCTCGGCTCAAAAAAGGTTGAAGAACACTGCCTTACGCAACCAAAAGGCTGTTGAGTCATTGATGACACTTTTTTTTCCACATTAGGAATATGGCGTCCTGTTTTACTTTCTGTTTACTTTCACTTTGAAACTTTGGGACTTTCGAATTTGAGTTAAACGAGAGCGTCTGTGTGGCTGCGCAACACATTACATGCTCCGCCTGCATTTTCCACTTCTGTGGGGTCAAAAGCTTCTAAGAGTTAATGCACTATAATTCCACAAACACACACATATATATTGCTGACCAAAATGCATTTAGGGGACTTTAATTGATACAGTCCAAACCCACTCTCCCCCTCAAACAAAAGTTGGTGCACTCCAAAGAACAAATGAACAATGAAGTTTATGCAGTGCAGTGTAGTGAGGAGGAAGGCAATTTTTTCTGGCCCACGAAGAGACCAGAGGAGGAAGTTTACGCCATGTGGTCTGCTTATAACAGTATCCCATACTTGCCAACCTTGAGACCTCCGATTTCGGGGGGTGGGGTGTGGGGGGCGTGGTTAAGAGGGGAGGACTATATTTACAGCCAATTCACCAACTCGAGTATTTCATGTATATATATATATATATATACATATATATATACAGATATATATATATATGTATGAAATACTTGACTTTCATTGAATTCTAGCTATATATATTTATTTTATTATATATATAAATACAATTAATTAAATAGTTGAATTTCAGACGGCACCTATCAAATACACGGTAATAAAAACCGTTCTACTAACTGAACTGTGCTTGATGGTTACTAAAAAAACAACAACAACAACAACACTTACCTTTCACTATTTGAGTAATGTCACTTCCGAGTTTCCAGAAGATGGCACCAGTATGTGCTTTGTCCTGGCGTCTCTCGTTCTCAGCTCTGATCGTTTTTGTGTTGTTTACGTCTATTTTCATCTCTGTCGTCCTCTCCCCCGACACCTGCGGGCTGTGTGTCTGGATTAGCTGCGCCCTTGGACGTGCTGGCCCACGGCAGGGTCGGTCTTGTGAATGCAAGATCTTTGACAAACAAAACGTTAATCCTGAAGGATTTCTTCACTTCCGGCGGACTTCCTCTGTGTGACGGAAACATGGCTGACAGCCGGTGATTCCATCCATCCATCCATTTTCTACCGCTTATTCCCTTTTTGGGGTCGCGGGGGGCGCTGGCGCCTATCTCAGCTACAATCGGGCGGAAGGCGGGGTACACCCTGGACAAGTCCCCAACTTATCGCAGGGCCAACACAAATAGACAGACAACATTCACACTCACATTCACACACTAGGGCCAATTTAGTGTTGCCAATCAACCTATCCCCAGGTACATGTCTTTGGAAGTGGGAGGAAGCCGAAGTACCCGGAGGGAACCCACGCATTCACGGGGAGAACATGCAAACTCCACACAGAAAGATCCCGAGCCTGGATTTGAACCCAGGACTGCAGGAACTTCGTATTGTGAGGCAGACGCACTAACCCCTCTGCCACCATGAAGCCGCCGGTGATTCCGCCCCTCTTAATGAACTTCTGCCTCCGGAGTGTTCCTACTTTAATTTTCCGCAGTCGTCCGGTTGAAAAAGAGGAGGATTAGCAGTCGTTTTTAAAAATGACTTTAAATGCCGTCAGATCCGCCTGAAATCCTTATTTTCAAGCTTCGAACTGTGCATGTTTGAGCTGGAGGGGGCGTGGCTTCTAGCTCGGGCTGAATTTCGGTAGATTCTCGAGAGAAAATTTCTTCCAGGAGGTTTTCGGGAGAGGCGCTGAATTTCGGGAGTCTCCCGGAAAATCCGGGAGGGTTGGCAAGTATGCGGTATCCTGACATCCCTCCCCCAAAGAGTGTTTCATTTCTTGTAAAAAGGGACCACGAATTAGTTGTTTTGCCACCAAACAGACAAACAACCTATCGGTGGTATGCCGCTAGGACAGTTATTTACCAGCCAACAACAACAACCCTACAGAAAGACGCCGCACCTAACATTTTAAACCCGCATAAACCTTTTGGATGAAAATTTAAATGTCTTTAATAGGGATGAGTATTGAATTCGGTAATTTTATAGGTACCGACAAAAGCACTAGCGGGTAAGCATTCACACAAAATCAAACCATGCAATTTTTCCATGCCTTTGTTGCACGTGACATCAAATTCGGTTGCACTTGGCAGAAGAAGCAGTCCAACGCTCATATCAGGACTTATTTATTGTAATGTTACAATATTCCATTCCAAAAAAGCAAGAAGAAGGGGCTCAAAAGTAAAGTCAAAATGTACTAGCCCAATGCTAATTTACATTGGATTTGCCATGGACATCCGACTGATTAGCATTAGCCACTTTACATGGTGATTTCAACACCGCCAAATTTGGTAATCAAAACTACAACTGAGATGCACTTTACAAACAAACAACTGTGTAATGGTACAGGGGGAGAAGTAGACGGCACAGAGGCAGGGACATCGTTAGCTTGCAGTGTGTGATTAAACCAAAGGTACAGGGTGTGACTATGTGTAGCGAGTATATGAGGAGTGTTACCAGGTGCTGTTGAAGGTGCAAGGCAGGCTCGGAGGTCCAGGGACAGGTCAAGGGCTGGAGCGAGGCGTCGTGGTCCAAGGGCCGGCGTGAGGTCGAGATCCATGAAGGCAGCAGAGAGTCAAGAGGGGAGCCAGGGAGGCGAGACATATAGCTCGAAACCACGGGATGACGAAGAGTTGCTGGATGACGACACAGGACAAGACACAATGAGCACGACGGAGGGGAAACACAAAGAGAGAAGAAGCCCATGAGCAATGAAGCGAGAGACGTGTGAGCCTTACTGTACAAGTACAAGTAGCTACGTTCAGGCACTGAAATGCAGGACATGCTGGCTTATGAAGGCAAGAGAATAATCATTGCAACTTCCTTGGCAACACACTGCATGTAGTCTATACACTACTGCCATCTAAAGTCTTGAAATTGCAAATGAATGCAAAGCCGACTATATAATACAGTACAGTACTTGCAAATGAGACATAGAAGTGTAAAAAAAAACTGGACAGCACAGCTCATTGTTAAATGGTAAATGGTATTGAATCACAAACATTCAAATTCAATGATTTGGTGATGATTAAACAGCTAAAATTATGTACAAAGCAACCCAAGAATGTACAACAATTATTCTCAACTGAAGAGGAGAAATGTAACCTTGGAAGAAAATCTAATTTAAAATATTTGTATGCTCGTACAACACTTAAGACCTTTAGTATATCAGTATGTGGAATTAAATTATGGAATGGATTAAGCAAAGAAATCAAACAAAGTGTCATGACTTGGACTATGGTGTGGTTTGTTTTCCCGTGGTGTAAAGCGGCTGGACCGGACATGGCGTGAAGGTAATGACATCTTTTATTATTAACTCGAAAACATTACAAAAGAACAAAGGGTATAAACAAAAGGCGCTCTCAGCGGAGGTTCAAAACTTGGCTATGAAAACAAAACTATTACTACAATGTAAACTATGGACATAAAACAAAACTTGCAAACTATGGCATGAGTAACGAAAACTTACTTGGAACGAAAAAGGAGCATGGATCATCAACATGGATAACAAGGGCGTGTAGAGGGTGTGGTCGGCAGGCTGACTGCTTGGCAACTGCAGGCTATAATAGTGCTGTGGTGATTAACAGGTGCATGAGTCCAAGTGACATGACAGGTGTAAACTAATGAGTTGTCACGGTGACAAAAGCAAACAACAGTGCGCAATGACTCCAAAACCAAACAGAACGTGACCACAAAACATGACACAAAGTACCAATATGATACGGTTTAAGAGACTGTTCAAGCTACAAGTGTTCACAAAGTATTTTTTAATTCATTGAGGCATACAAAATCAATGTATTTAATATTTGTTTACTTACTATGGCATGTTATTTGTTTATTATTTATTTTTTCACTATTGTGTTTCAGAGAACAAGGAAATGGGCTAAAATTGCTATGGAATGAAAAGGGTTAGGATTAAATAAGCTGTGGTTCTTCTTACTTCTTTTCAGACGTGCTGTAATGAAACGACTGGAAATATGTGATGCGTTACATTGTATCGTATTGAAATAAACTAAAACTGAAACTGAACTGAACTAAATAGAAAAGTGTGATTTTCTATAAACACTTAACATTTACTAACACATTCGAACAAACACAAAAGTACCAAATATGGATACCCTTGAGTACCATTATCCATTCCCATGCACCGGGAATGTACCGTATCGTTTCAAATGCGAAAGCTACTCGTCACTAATTTTTCAACGAACAATAAGAGTCGATTTAATCTTTTATGGGTTTCCATGCACAGGGGTTAGTGCATGTGCCTCAATATACAAAGATCCTGAGTAGTCCTGGGTTCAATCCCGGGCTCAGGATCTTTCTGTGTAGAGTTTCATGTTCTCCCCGTGGCTGCGTGGGTTCCCTCTGGGTACTCCGGTTTCCTCCCACTTCCAAAGACATGCACCTGGGGATAGGTTGATTGGCAACACTAAATTGGCCCTAGTGTGTGAATGCTGTCAGTCTATCTGTGTTGGCCCTGCGATGAGGTGGCGACTTGTCCAGGGTGTACACCGCCTTCCGCCCGAATGCAGCTGAGATAGGCTCCAGCGACCCCCCCGTGACCCCCGAACGGGACAAGCGGTAGAAAATGGATGGAAGGATGGATTACCATAATCTGGATGACCGAGAATCTGCAGATATTTTTTTATAGAATTACTTTTGAAAAAAAAAAAACAGCTTTTTGTCCATTCCTCTTCACTTTTTTTTTTTTTTTGTCCTGTCCAGCTTCTCAGGCAAATCATATAATTGATGTAGATGCCCATATCGGCTGTTCAGATTTACTTTACAAAAGTGAAGTGTAGGATACTTCTCTTGAATTAGATTAGATTAGATAGTACTTTATTTATTCTTTCAGGAGAGTTCCTTCAGGAAAATTAAAATTTTCAGCACAATCCCATTCAAGATCAGACAAACATTACAGGGAGACAGAACAGGATCGCTGACGGGTCTGCCGGCTTCCAGCGCCCCTTACAAAAAAGGTGAGATAGAGGTAAACAAGTGGGGGGAATGGGACAAAAAAATAGAAGATTAAAATAAAATTAAAAAAAAATCGGTCTAAGCCCTGGAGAGGGGGTCCAGACTGATGCCAAGGGAAAAAAACAACAACAACTCATAGCCATAGTACACATCCCTCTTACATGTGTGTAAGAGGGAAACATCAAACATTATCCTTCTTGCTATCATTATGTATAAGTATTGTTGCATTTGAACAACTGTATTGTTGATAATAGAGGTAAACTATTGGTTTTGTTCATGATCAATAGCACTTTTTCTATTGGTATTTGTATTGCTCCAGTTGTAGTGTAAAAATGCTCATTGTCATTACTATATTATTTATTTCGCCAACTGCTTATTTGCTATCACTTTTACGATCATATTTGTACATTTTGTATGTGCTGGTGTTATTCTATTGTTGTTGTTGTTTTTGTTGTATTTGCTGTTGTTGTTTTTGTCTCTCTGTCCAATCCCCAATTATCCACACAATTTCCCCCTCTCTCTTCCTTTTTTTCTCTTTCTATCCCCTCCTGCTCCGGCCCGGCTGCACCAAATGATAATATAAATACATTTAATAAAGTCAAATTCAAATAAGGCAACAAGAGAAGTATCCTACACTTCTCTTTTGTAAAGTAAATCTGAACAGCCGATATGGGCATCTACATCAATTATATGATTTGCCTGAGAAGCTTGACAGGACAAAAACAAACAAACAAAAAAAAAAAAAAAACATCAAAGAAATCAAAGGACATTAAAGACATCAAAGCAGCGGATACAACCAGCCACTTCAACATACAGCTATGAATAAAAACTAAAAGAAACATATACACTGTTGCCTTATTTGAATTTGACTTTATTAAATGTATTTATATTATCATTTGGTGCAGCCGGGCCGGAGCAGGAGGGGATAGAAAGAGAAAAAAAGGAAGACAGAGGGGGAAATTGTGGGGATGAGAGGGGGATTAGACAGATAGACAAAAACAACAACAGCAAATACAACAATAACAAGAAAAACAACAAATGATAAATGGGTTGTACTTGTATAGCGCTTTTCTACCTTCAAGGTACTCAAAGCGCTTTGACATTACTTCCACATTTACCCATTCACACACACATTCACACACTGATGGAGGGAGCTGCCATGCAAGGCGCCAACCAGCACCCATCAGGAGCAAGGGTGAAGTGTCTTGCTCAAGACACAACGGACGTGACAAGGTTGGTACTAGGTGGGAATTGAACCAGGGACCCTCGGGTTGCACACGGCCACTCTCCCCACTGCGCCACGCCGTCCCAACAACAATACAACAACACCAGCACATACGATATGTACAAATATGATCGTAAAAGTGATAGCAAAGAAGCAGTTAGTGAAATAAATAATAATACAGAAATGACAATGAGCATTTTTACACTACAACCAGAGCAATACAAATACCAATAGAAAAAGCGCTAATTATCATGTTCCTCTTCACTTTTAGCCTTTGCCAAGAAGCCAAAGACACAGGAGGCAGCAGAGGGCGCGACTGTGGTCTTTGAAGCGGAAACAGAGAAGTCTGACGCCAAAGTCAAATGGCAGCGCAACGCACAGGACATTGCCGGCAGCGACAAGTACGTCATCACCGCCGAGGGAAACAAGCACTCCCTCACAGTGAAGGATGTCACCCAGCAAGACGCAGACGTCTACGCCGTGATTGCCGGGGGCTCAAAGGTCAAGTTTGATTTGAAAGTCCTTCCCTGCCAAAGAGGTTAGTATTTTGTTAGATACTTTAAAAATCCATTTTGACCCTCGGTCTAATTTGAGAAGCTCACCGACGTCTATAATAAGCCTTCTCTAAATAAATCAGTCAGCAATGCTTGTCAGTTGATTGGATCTGATAAGGTTGCATTGTGTGGCTCCCCTAACTGCGTCGGTGGAGTGACCCTGACCTTTCACTCTCACATTATTTCCTCGTGAGTGGGCAGCACTTCACTGGCACTCAGGATCGGCTTGAGGGACGGCTGATAGCGCATGGAAAAACCACCACGCCAACTGGAGACGATAAGACATGTATTTTAAACGGGGCTGTCAAAAGTAGCCAGTTAAGTCATGCACTGCAAAAACTGAAATCTAAGTAAGAGGAAATATCTCAAATAAGGCTGATATTTGCTTATTTTCTGTCTGATAAGATAATTCCTCTCACTAAGCAGATTTTTATGTTAGAGTGTTTTACTTCTTTTAAGGGTTTTGGTCCTAAATGATCTCAGTAAGACATTACAGCTTGTTGCTGAGATTTGATGACCTATATTGAGTAAAACATGCTTGAAACTAGAATATCAACTGTTGCAAAGCTGTGTCATCAACATTCACAAGAAATAATTTCGTACTTTGACACAATTGTGTCCCATATTAAAAGACTTTGCTGTTTTATTTTCAATGAAACAATGGAAAATCAATCAATCAATGTTTATTTACATAGCCCTAAGTTAAAAGTGTTTCATAGGGCTGCACAAACCACAAAGACATCCTCGGTAGGGCCCACATAAGGGCAAGGAAAAACTCACCCCAGTGGGACGTCGACAATGATGACTATGAGAAACCTTGGAGAGGACCGAATATGTGGGCAACCCCCGCAGCCCCATCCCCAGGGGACCGAAAGCAATGGATGTCGAGCGGATCTAACATGATATTGTGAAAGTCCAATCCATAGTGGATCTAACATAACAGTGAGAATCAAGTCCAAAGTCGATCAAATATAGTAGCGAGAGTCCAATCCAAGGTGGAGCCAGCAGGAAACCATCCCAAGCGGAGGCGGATCAGTAGCGCAGGGATGTCCCCAACCGATACACAGGTAAGCGGTCCATCCTGGGTCCCGACTCTGGACAGCCAGTACTTCATCCATGGACACCGGACCGGACCCTCTCCACAAGGGAGGGGGGGGGGGGGGGGGGACAAAGGAGAAAAAGAAAAGAAACGGCAGATCAACTGGTCTAAAGAGGGGTCTATTAAAAGGTAGAGTATACAAATAAGTTTTAAGATGAGACATAAATACTTCTACTGAGGTAGCATCTCGAACTGTTACTGGGAGTACTGGAGCCCGAATGGAAAATGCTCTATAGCCCGCAGACTTTTTTTGGGCTCTGGGAATCACTAATAAGCCGGAGTCCTTTGAATGCAGATTTCTTGCCGGGACATATGGTACAATACAATCGGCAAGATAGGCTGGAGCTAGACCATGTAGTATTTTATACTTATAGTAGTACAGTTGCCCTGCGATAAAGTGGAGACTTGTCCAGGGTGTACCCCACTTTCCGCCCGATCGTAGTTGAGATAGGCACCAGCGCCCCCCGCCATCCCAAAGGGAATAAGCGGTAGACAATGGATGGATGGATGGATAGTACAGTTGTTATTAGTGAGAATATACTTATTTGAAGGTATTTTTGGTTTCATTGAGGTTAGCTAATTTTACTTGTTTTGGAAAGTCTTGACAAGCCAAATTTTCTTGTTCTATTGGCAGATAATTTGCTTAGTTCAAGTAAAATACCCCTCTTTTTTTTTCTTGTTTTTGAACACTGAATTTTTGTATACAAGTAAACATTGATTGATTGATTGTTTGATTGATATGTAACTGCATTTGTATAAAAGCATCAGCCCCTAGAAACAGCAACAAATTAGTTTTTTTGCCTCAAATCACCTCTTCTTTCCACTTCCTGCCCGAGCTGAATCATGTGCGTTGTCGCAGTTCGGCGGGTGCTACTATGGATTCTTGACGACCACTTACTGAATCACAGATACCAAGTGAACGGACTACAACGTGAACAATGGGTCCCACTGAATCATCATTCGTCACTGAACAATAATTCACTGACACTCACTCACTGGTCATTGGGGTCGGGACCATCGAGGAAGGAATTATTGAAAACCAACTGTATTCCCAGTGTACTTGACAGCGCAAAAATGAAGTCCTCTGAGACAGGTTTGTCTCATTTGTACAGAAAATATCTGCTGCCTTCAATGTCTCAATGAGCACAGTGGCCTCCACCATCCGTAAATGAAAGACGTTTCGAACCACCAGGACTCTTCCTAGTCTAAACTGAGTAACCAAAGACCAAGAACCCGATTATCACTCTGTCTGAGGCGGTTTCTCTTTCTGCAGGACAACGACCCTAAGCACACAGATATCAAAGGAATGGCTTCAGTACAACTCTGTAAATGTCTTTGAGTGGCCCAGCTTGAATCCGATTGAACATCTCTGGGGAGCTCTGAAAGAGAATACACTGACATCCAACCTGATGGAGCTTTGGAGAGATGCTGCAAAGAGCAATGAGCGAAACTGGCCAAGGACAGCTGTGCCAAGCTTATGGCATTGTATTTCAAAAAGACCTAGGCCGTAATTGCTGCCAAAAGTGCATCAACAAAGTATTTAGCAAAAGCTGTGAATATCTTTGTACAAAACCCAAAACCAGTGAAGTTGACAGAATACAATGATTTGCAATGATTTTCAACTTATATTTAATTGAATAGACTGCAAAGACAAGATATTTAATGTTCGAACTGGAAAATGTTGTTATTTTTTGCAAATATTAGCTCATTTGGAATTTGATGCCTGCAACTTGTTTCAAAAAAGCTGGCACAAGTGGCAAAAAAGACTGAGAAAGTTGAGGAATGCTGATCAAACACTTATTTGGAACATCTGAAAGGTGAACAGGCTAATTGGAAACAGGTGGGTGCCGTGATTGGGTTTTAAAGCAGTTTCCATGAAATGCTCAGTCATTCACAAACAAGGATGGTGTTACGTCTGTTCGGCATAGTAATGCCAAAGAAGTCCCCTCGTGGATGCGTCGAACGTGAACACAGCAAAGGTAAGATTTAACAGATTTATTTAAATAACAAAAAGAGCTATATAACAAAAATACTGGAGCTAGTAGAAAAAACAAACAAAGGACGCTAGCATGAATGCTAGGATATACAAATAGACAAACTAAACTGGCACGAAGGCACACAAAAGGGAAAAACAATTATTCAGCGTGAGAGCTGGAATAATACAAGGGCATAGCGTGAAAAGCTAGCGAGAATATACACACGAAGATGCGTAGGAGCAACTTGTTGCGTGAAAGCAAACTTGGGTCCCATGCTGAACAACAAAAAAGGCAGGAATATATAAGGCAGGTGATTAGTGAGGACAGGTGTGCAGGACCGCGAGTAGCAGGTGAAACTCAATGAGAAACCATGGAAACGGACCAAACAGGAACTAAGCAGGAGGAACAACAGAGTGATACAAAAACTGGAACAATAAACAATAATATGTGCCAATCCGAAAAGCGGATCTCAACAGATGGGGTGAGCGTCACCACTTTGTGAACAAATGCGGGAGCAAAATGTTTAAGAACAACATTTCTCAACCACCTAGTGTAAGGAATTTAGGGATTTCAACATCTATGGTCCATAAAATCATCAAAAGGTTAAAACAATCTGGAGAAATCACTGCACGTAAGCAGCAAAGCTGAAAACTAACATTGAATGCCCGTGACCTTCAATCCCTCAGGCGGTACTACATCAAAAAGAAATGTAAGTTTCTAAAGAATATCACCACATGGGCTCAGGAACACTTCAGAAAACCACTGTCAGGAATTACAGTTGGCCGCTAGGTTTGTAAGTGCAAGTTAAAACTCTACTGTGCAAAGCAAAAGCCATTCATCAACAACACCCAGAAACGCCGCCGGCTTTGCTGGGTTCGAGCTCATCTAAGATGGACTGATGCCGAATGGAAAAGTGTTCTGTGGTCTGACGAGTCCACATTTCAAATTATATTTGGAAACTGCGGACATCATGTCCTCTGGAACAAAGAAGAAAAGAACCATCCGGATTGTTATAGGCACAAAGTTCAAAAGCCAGCATCCGTGATGATATGGGGGTATTTTAGTGCCCAAGACATGTGTAACTTAGACATCTGTGAAGGCACCATTAATGCTGAAAGGTACATACAGGTTTTGTTGCCATCAAAGCAACGTTATCATGGACGCCCCTGCTTATTTCAACAAGACAATGCCAAGTCACTTGTTAAAACAGCGTGGCTTCATAGTAAAAGAGTGCGGGTACTAGACTGGCCTGCCTGTAGTCATCCATCCATCCATTTTCTACCGCTTGTCCCTCAGCAGGTTAGTGCATCTGCCTCACAATATGAAGGCTTGAGCAATCCTGGGTTCAATCCCGGGCTCGGGATCTTTCTGTGTGGAGTTTGCATGTTCTCCCTGTGACTGGATGGGTTCCCTCCGGGTACTCCGGCTTCCTCCCACCACCAAAAATATGTACCTGGTGATAGGTTGATTGGCAACACTAAATTGGCCCTAGTGTGTGAATGTGAGTGTGAATGTTGTCTGTCTATCTGTCTTGGCCCTGCGATAAGGTAGCGACTTGTCCAGGGTGTACAGAGCCTTCCACCCGAATGCAGCTGAGATAGGCTCCAGCGACCCCCCACGGCCTGTAGTCATACAAACCCCGTTTCCATATGAGTTGGGAAATTGTGTTAGATGTAAATATAAACAGAATACAATGATTTGCAAATCATTTTCAACCCATATTCAGTTGAATATGCTACAAAGACAACATATTTGATGTTTAAACTGATAAACATTTTTTTTTTTCAAATAATCATTAACTTTAGAATTTGATGCCAGCAACACGTGACAAAGGAGTTGGGGAAGGTGGCAATAAATACTGACAAAGTTGAGGAATGCTCATCAAACACTTATTTGGAACATCCCACAGGTGTGCAGGCTAATTGGGACCAGGTGGGTGCCATGATTGGGTATAAAAACAGCTTCCCAAAAAATACTCAGTCTTTCACAAGGATGGGGCGAGGTACACCCCTTTGTCCACAACTGTGTGAGCAAATAGTCAAACAGTTTAAGAACGTTTCTCAAAGTGCAATTGCAAGAAATTTAGGGATTTCAACATCTACGGTCCATAATATCCTCAAAAGGTTCAGAGAATCTGGAGAAATCACTCAATGTAAGCGGCATAGCTGGAAACCAACATTGAATGACCGTGAACTTCAATCACTCAGACGGCACTGTATCAAAAACCGACATCAATCTCTAAAGGATATCACCACATGGGCTCAGGAGCACTTTAGAAAACCACTGTCACTAAATACAGTTCGTCGCTACATCTGTAAGTGCAAGTTAAAGCCATTTATGAACAACATCCGGAAACGCCGCCGGCTACTCTTGCCCCGAGATCATCTAAAATGGACTGATGCAAGGTGGAAAAGTGTTCTGTGGCCTGAAAAGGCCACATTTCAAATTATATTTGGAAACAGAGGACATGGTGTCCTCCAGAACTAAAAGGAAAATAACCATTCGGATTGTTATAGACGCAAAGTTCAAAAGCCAGCATCTGTGATGGTATGGGGGTGTATTAGTGCCCAAGGCATGGGTAACTTACACATCTGTGAAGGGACCATTAATGCTGAAAGGTACATACAGGTTTTGGAACAACATATGCTGCCATCTGAGCGCCGTCTTTTTCATGGACGCCCCTGCTTATTTCAGCAAGACAATGCCAAGCCACATTTAGCACGTGTTACAACAGTGTGGCTTCGTAGTAAAAGAGCGCGGGTACTTTCCTGGCCCGCCTGCAGTCTAGACCTGTCTCCCATCGAAAATGAGTGGTGCATTATGAAGCGTAAAATACGACAGCGGAGACCCCGGACTTTTGAACGACTGAAGCTCTACATAAAACAAGAATGGGAAAAAATTCCACTTTCAAAGCCTCAACAATTAGTTTCCTCAGTTCCCAAACATTTATTGAGTGTTGTTAAAAGAAAAGGTGATGTAACACAGTGGTGAACATGCCCTTTCCCAACTACTTTGGCACCTGTTGCAGCCATGAAATTCTGAGTTAATTATTATTTCCCAAAAAAAAAAACATAAAGTTTATGAGTTTTATGATCAAATACGTTGTCTTTGTCGTGCATTCAATTGAATATGGGTTGAAAATGATGTGCAAATCATTGTATTCCGTTTATATTTACATCCAACACAATTTCCCAACTCATATAGAAACGGGGTTTCTGCATATGTATATACATATGTTAGTGTGTGTGTGTGTGTGTGTGTGTTTTAAGTGTATTTGAAGTCTTCTCATTATTCTTTTTACATGCGTTACTTTATTAAACAGTTTGAAATTCACCGTAATTATTGTTTATTTATTTTCCTATTTTTCTTTTGTTAAACCCTTACAATAAAGTAAAAAAAAAAAGCAATGTTTTAAAAATGAATACACAACAAAGTTCAATGAACAAATATCTATGTGCATTTTATGTTATCGTTATTTGGCCACACACCGGTGTAACAATGTAATTACAACATGTGTGTCAAACATATTTGTGACCCATCAACCACCCCCTAGTGGCCACAGAGTGTATGTCTCATACTTTATGTGTTTGCTCTTTGTGACGATGCAAACACAGAAACTCCGTCTGAGGTTCCTGCTGATGCACCAGGAGAGTCAAACGTGTCAGAAGAGCAGCGTCCTGCTGCATCCACTCATGCATCCACAGAGGAGGAGTCGAAGGCCCACGATGCCCCCTCGTCTGAGGGTAAGCTATTCGACCCATTCAATCCTGAATTCAGTTAGTCTTGCCATGACTAGATTCTCCAGAAAATGTGTTTGAGGCTCTTACTGGAGACTGATTGATGACTTAAAGCAGAGGTGTCCAGACTTTTCCCACTGAGGGCCACAGATGGAAAAATTAACGCATGCGGGGGCCATTCTGATATTTTTCATTTTCAAACCATAACAAAATATATGGATTTTTAAAATGTATTTTACCTTTAGGGGTCCCGGGTACCATAAACGGTCTCAGTTATTAAAATTTAAAAAATACATAACATTTTTATTAATTTTTTTTATTTAACACTTGCAGTAAATCTCTATATCAAAATTGAAAAAAAAAAAAAAAAAGTTTTATGGCTTTTCTGTCAAAAACTTCTTTGTTTTTTTTAATAGTAAAACTGAAATATGTAGTATTTAGCCTATGTCCCACTCTCCCTTGTGGAGGGGGTCCGGTCCGATCCGGTGGCCATGTACTGCTTGCCTGTGTATCGGCTGGGGACATCTCTGCGCTGCTGATCCGCCTCCGCTTGGGATGTTTTCCTGCTGGCTCCGCTGTGAACGGGACTCTCGCTGCTGTGTTGGATCCGCTTTGGACTGGACTCTCGCGACTGTGTTGGATCCATTATGGATTGAACTTTCACAGTATCATGTTAGACCCGCTCGACATCCATTGCTTTCCTCCTCTCCAAGGTTTTCATAGTCATCATTGTCACCGACGTCCCACTGGGTGTGCGTTTTCCTTGCCCTTATGTGGGCCTACCGAGGATGTCGTAGTGGTTTGTGCAGCCCTTTGAGACACTAGTGATTTAGGGCTATATAAGTAAACATTGATTGATTGATTGATTGAAAGATCAATAATGCAGGACACCATTGATTTTAATTCTGTCATGATCCACGTCTCGGATCATGGCATATTCTGGTTTTGGTTCTGTTTGTTATCACATTCTGTCTAGTATTTGTCTTCCTCAGTTCTTTGTGGCACTTCCTGGTTTTGTTCCGTTGTCATAGTTACCCATGTAGTGTCACCTGTCTCTCCTTTGATCACACGCACCTGCCCTTGATTAGCTATCTCCCTATTTAAGACCGCCTTTGTTTGATATTCTTTCTTGGACTCTTGTTAGCTTCACGCTACAGTTGACGTCGTTCTTTCCAGCCTTGTGGTAACTACCTTCGTGTACATTAGCTTTCATGCTATTTCAGTTTTTTGTCCCTAGCTCATGCTAGCACTTTCTGTTTTGTTTGTTAGTGCCTTCGAGCAAGTGTTATTGGTTCTTAGACTGTTTTAGTTAGTATAGATAAATTATTGTTCCTACCTTACGCTGTGTCCATCTTCGCTGCACCCACGAGAAAACTACTCGTCACCACAATGCCACCGAGACGTCACAAATTCTTTATTATTTTTGAGTAATCACAGTGAAAAGATGAATAAAATACCTTTAAATATATTTGGGATCCAAAAGGTGCCCCACTCAGAAAGTGATACATTTTTATTAGTTTTTTTTTTTACTTTCAACACTTAAGTTACAAGATGAACTTCAGATATATCTGTCGATTTTATGTTTAAACTATTATTTTGTTTGTTTTATGCTCTTTTGTTAAAGAAAACTTTGTTTATATATGGCAACTGCACAATATAGGCAATATTTACCACAAAAAACATTTTAAAATGAAATATTTGAACTAATTGAAGCTTTGAAAATAATTCATTATAACATGGATTTTTTGTCTTTTTTTTTTTTTTTTAGCAATGCAAAAAAAATAATAATAATAATTGATTGATTGAAACTTGTAATTAGTACATATTCTGTACAATTGACCACTAAATGGTAACACCCGAGAACGTTTTTCAACTTGTTAGAGTCGGGGTCCACGTTAATCAATTCATGGTAAAGATGTGTTTTACATGGTAAAATAAAGACAAAAAAAAAAAAAAAACAGCCTGCATGGCTGCTTTTTGTCAACGTTAGATTTCACCTCATTCCAATATTTTTAATGTGCTTTTTTATTTTTGCAATAGCATTTCCAGAATGTGTGGCGGGCGGGTAAACAATTAGCTGCGGGCCGCAAATGGCCCCCGGGCCGCACTTTGGACATCCCTGACTTAAAGACGTGCATTATCTACCTTTACTGCATCCACATATTGTCTTGTTGCAATGACAGTGAAAATAAATTTGATATTTAAAATTTTGTGTAATATGAAACCCCCATTACAAAACCTATTTGAGTCCCAGTCGACTCTAACTTTCTACACATTTTTAAAGGTTGAGTGAGCATTTGGAATACTGTAAACAGTAATGATGAAGTAATAACACTGAGTACAAACCAGTGACGTGCGGTGAACTAAACACCAGGTGTTTTTTTCATTTTATTTTTTTACATAAATTCATATGTGCAGCTCTAGTCATGGTTTGATTTATGTTGCACATTAGAGTTACAGGGAAAAAAAGGGAATTATTCGCTTTCATAAAAACGTTATCATAATGATATTATGATATGATAAATGGGTCCAAAAACTATTTGATAAAGTTGTTATTAAATACTTTTTGGTCCCATTTGCTTTTAACAAAATACGTTTGTCAATCATGTATTATGAGTATATATAACCTTTCTGTATTTGTATCTGAAGCAGCAATAGACTTAGACTTAGACTTAGACTTCCTTTTTATTGTCATTCATATTTGAACTTTACAGTACAAATAAGAACGACATTTCGTTAAATTAGCTAGCTCTTGGTAGTGCAGGATAAAAAAAGCAATAAGGTGCAGATATAAATAAATAGATTACTGTACAGATAAATATATTGCACTTTTGCATATGCATCCGCGTTTATGGATGTATGTTATATTGTCTTTTTATTCCAGCGAGTTAATCCATTTTGGGGGGAGTTGAGAGGATAATTTAATTATGATGCGTTCAAGAGTCTTACGGCCTGAGAGAAGAAGCTGTTACAGAACCTGGAGGTTCTGCTTCGGAGGCTGCGGAACCTCTTCCTAGAGTCCAGCAGTGAAAACAGTCCTTGGTGGGGATGGTAGGAGTCTTTGCAGATTTTCTGAGTCTTGGTCAGGCAGCGGCTTTTTGCGATCTCCTGGATAGGAGGAAGAGGAGTCCTGATAATATTTTCCGCCGTCCTCACCACTCTCTGGAGAGACTTCCAGTCTGAGGCATTGCAGGCTCCAGTCCAGCCAGAGATGCTTTTGGTCAGCAGGCTCTCTATAGTGCCTCTGTAGAATGTGGTGAGAATGGGGGGACGGAGCTGTGCTCTTTTCATCCGACGCAAAAAGTGCATGCGCTGCTGAGCTCTTTTTACAAGAGCTCCGGTGTGTAGGGACCAGGTTATATTGTCAGTGATCTGCACCCCCAGGAACTTGGTGCTGCTTACCATCTCCACTGCTGTGCCGTTGATGAAGAGTGGAGCGTGGCTGGACTGGTGCTTCCTGAAGTCAACGATGACAATAGCTAACCTCCATGAAAACGTACTTTAAATGACCGTATTCGTTTTGTCTTAAAGTCCAATTCAGAGAAGTATTTAATCTTGGATACAATATATAATCCTCCATATTGTCAGAAACATTCATTTAATTCAATTTAATTCCAAGACATTAAGCAATGTTTTTGCATCTGACAAAAAACACCCAAAAACGCTGGCTTACTCTAATAAAAATGCCATGTTTGTTATAAATACAGTTAAAAAAAAAGAAAAAGAAAAAGCTACCGTTACGCTGATAGCTAATTAGCCTTCACCTCAAGGACTGCGAGCAAGCTGGGCTGCTGCTTGTTTCTAAAACGTCAACGGTCTCATAGTAATGTTACTAGTAGTTGACTGGGAGGTGTTTATTATCATTTGGGGAGAGTCCGCTGCCTTACCTGCTAAAAACACCTTTCTGCTCGCTCCACGTTACATGTGCTCTGAATACGCACTGCTGATTGGCTGTTACATGTGCTCAAAATACGCGCTGCTGATTGGCTGCTACCGCTCTGCGTGTAACCAATCAGTGTGTTGTGTGGGTGGGACAATGCTGGGTGCTGGAGAGACCTACTGACAGAGGCAGACGCAGAACTAAGCAGAGCAGCTTGTTAAGACTTTTTTTGTTGTTGTTAAGACTTTAGTTTAGGCGGTGGCTCTTTCTTGTTAAGGCAGCCGCCTTAACAACAAAGCGCTGCGGGAAACCCTGGTGAAATTTGCTATTATATCCTGAAGGAATCAATAAAGTACTATCTATCTATCAATCCATCTATCTTACCCGTGATGGAGCAGGAAAGGGCTAGAAATAGGTCCGAGGTAAAATTTTCTTTGAAACACCCTGTCATTTATTTTACATGCACCTCTCCTTGCGAAATGTCCTTACGTACAACGCTCGATCTGCCTGTAGAGTGTGACTGTAGTTTTGTGAAAAAATTTAATAATAATGTAAACTAATTTATCGCTCCTAATTGGTTCCAGCCCTGTAAATGCATGTTTGCCATGAAGGATTATCATGATTAAATCTGTTAATGACCTTCTTGATACATATTTACGCTGTGCAATGATGCTAAAGTACTGTATGTGCATGCAGATGGACACCATCCAGACACGAGACAGGACCTCACTGGGCTCTTCACAGAGAAACCTCAAAGTGGAGAAGTGGCTGTTGGTGAGCAACCTAAAAGTTAAAGTTGGTAATTTTATTGAGAATTTAGTTGGCATAGTTATGTCATAACAATTATGTGTGTGTAAGAATAGCCACTACTGTTGTTGTCTGTTGCCAGCATGTAATTATCAATGAAATGCAGGGGTGTCAAAAATCTACTCTTAAGTGGGCCGGACTGGTAAAATCATGGCACGGTAACTTAAAAATAAAGACACCTTCAGATTATTTTCTTTGTTTAAAAATAGAACAAGCACATTCTGAAATTGTACAAATCATATTATTGTTTAGTTTTTTTTTTACACTTAAATGTTACGGTTAATAGTATTCTACCTTTATTTGCCATTATTTATATTTTCTGAATAAATTATGTCATAATGTTCATTATGTTATGATCCGCTGCCCGGATCATATTATGTTTTGGTTTTGAGTCTTTTTGTACTATGTTTCTGCTAATGTTTGCCTTAGTTCCTGGTTGCACTTCCTTGTTTGAGCTGGTCTCCATAGTCACTTATTAGTTTCACCTGCCACTTGTTTCTTGACGCGCACCTGCATTGTGATTACTGCCTTATTTAAGCCTGCCTTTTCCATTGATTCGACCTTGCTTCCTAGTTTGTGTTTTGCACAACAGTGATGACTCTGACCCCGATCTTGAATTCCTGTTCGCAACCAGCTAGCTTCCACGCTAAGTCCTTTGTTTGTTCTCTAGCTCACATGCTAGCGCTTTTGTTTTTTTCTAGCTCCCATGCTAGTTCTGTTTGTTTTGCCTTTGCCTCAGGCGACGTTTTCTGTTTCATAGTCTGTTTAATTTATTAAATAAATCTTTGGTTCTTACCTTCAGGCTGTGTCCGTAGCCTGACTGCATCAAGAAAGAACCGCATCACAATGCCCCGCAATCGTTACACATCAGTCAACTCATTGTTGTTAATTTGCAGTCCATCAAAATAAAACATATATGCATCAAAATCAAATTATAGTATGTTATTTATGTAGTTGGATCATTTTCCTCCACTGATGTACTAACATCAAGTGGTTTATTTCATAGATATGTAGCATCATCTACAAAGATACAAAGAATTGCTATTGCGACATCCAGTGGACACATTTAGAACAGCAGTTTTTTTCATTCAAAAATTTCAGGTTAATTTTTATACTTGGCAAACTCATCCTGCGGGCCGGACAAAACACAGTCCGAGTGCTTGAACCGGCCCTCGGGCCGTACCTTTGACACCCCTGATCTTATGTCTGTCACTTTTTATTAGACTTTTAATTCTGCAACATGATTTGACTGTGAAGTGACGAATCCGTAATATTGTTCATTTGAAACCACTCTGGGTTAAGTAGGTATAACATGACCAACAATAGAATGAAAATGTTGGTTTAAAAGCAAATGTTAAATATATATATATATATATATATATATATATATATATATATATATATATATATGATAAGGACAAATGTACTTCCCTGTTTAGGTGGAAACATTATATTCGTGGCTAAAGTCAATGCTGAATCTCTGCTAAAGAAACCAACAATCAAATGGTTCAAAGGGAAGTGGATGGACCTCGCCAGCAAGTCTGGAAAACACCTGCAGCTGAAAGAGTCCTATGACCGCAACACCAAGGTAGACTACCTGAGGGTGTGAACCGTAAGAACAGTAAATGATTGTCCCTTACACGCCTATAAATGTACTGCATCGACCCTCAAACAGGTCCACACGTTTGAGATGCACATCCTGGCGGCCAAGGCTAACTTTGCTGGAGCTTACAGATGTGAAGTTTTATCCAAGGACAAATTTGACAGCTGTAATTTTCAGCTGACTGTGCATGGTAAGTGTGTTTGTTCACCTCTTCGTGTCCCTGCTGGAATAGATATGCACACTAGGATATATGCACTGCATGTTGTAAACAATTCATTCTCAATGTCCTAACACATTCCTCCAGTGTAAATATGCATTCCTATGAGGTGCTAGATGTCAAAATTCAATCACACTTTTCTCCCATTTACTGGATATTGCTTTTTCCACATTCAGTCCACTTTCTTTGCATTCTAGGTAGAAATTAAATGGTGAATAGAAATATTAAATCCAATGGTCAAATTTGAAAAAAAAAATTAAGCTTAATGTTTAATGTAAATGTCAGATATAAATGCCATCCCATCCATCCATTTTCTAACGCTTATTCCCTTTTGGGGTCGTGGGGGGCGCTGGCGCCTATCTCAGCTACAATCGGGCGGAAGGCGAGGTACACCCTGGACAAGTCGCCACTTCATCACAGATAGACAGACAACATTCACACTCACACACTAGGGCTGATTTAGTGTTGCCAATCAACCTATCTCCAGGTGCATGTCTTTGGAATTAGGAGGAAGCCGGAGTACCCGGAGGGAACCCACGCAGTCACGGGGAGGACATGCAAACTCCACACAGAAAGATCCCGAGCCTGGGATTGAACTCAGGACTGCAGGACCTTCGTATTTTTAGGCAGACGCACTAACCCCTCTTCCACCGTGAAGGCCTAGATATAAATGTTAAAGACAAATTTTAAATCTGAATGGCGAATATAAATATCCCTTTTAAAGATACGTGTTGAGTCCAGAGATGTCCGATAATGGCTTTTTTGCAGATATTCCAGATATGCTCTTAATTGGGATTATCTTTCTCGCTCTCGCTCGTGCTCCAACTCCAACTCCCTTCCCCTCCCCGGCTGCTGCCTTTTAACAGAGCGACAGGTGATTAGATAAGCAGGGCCAGGTTGCCCATCTACGCACCTGTCGCTGATCTGGAAGCCAGTCCTAGCACACCCGGCTTCGCTGCAGGTCCGCAGGCAAACCTCCCCCCCCCCCCACAATAACATTTGGATTTCAAATTTAACATTTACATTTAACATTTTCCTGAATGCTTTGTGTCTGAAATAACTTTCCATTCCAGAGGTTTGTGCCACTGAAGGCTTTGACATCAGAGCAGCTTTCAGACGCACGTAAGTTACCTTACTGATAACATTGTCAGTTATTTTATAATAAATCATTTGTCTTTCTTTTCAGGTTGTATATTTTTGATTGTAAGAATTAATACACTTTGAAAAACAGTTATATATTTCACTGATGGACTTCTGATTTGTATGTTTCTTAAAGTTCACTCAAGCTAAGCACAAACAAAAATTCCTGTTGGCAGGTAACCGAGTCATATAAAAAAAAAAATTAGAGCACATTTAGGTTGAATTTTCTTTTTCTAAAGCAGTCAGGTTTCAATTGGCTGTTTTTTCATTACTTTAGCTGCCTGTCAGAACTATGAAGGACATTTTTCCTCAGCCAAAAATTTGGTACTCTCTATGATTTCACTGTCCCACGCTTGGAAAAGGCCTGCTCTACAGTACATCATGTCCAAAAAGTATTGTTGTGATTTAACAAATATATTACAAAAGCAAATGGATAGGCAGAGAGGAGTTTTGTCTTATCTAATATACCTCTATAAGAGCAGAAATATCCATACTGTAGTCCATTTCTTTCCATAATTACTCATGCATAGCCTCATCAATGGAGAAAATATTATGTTGTGCTTCAGATCGTTAATGCTCCATATACCTTTGTTTGATGCAGAATATATTTAACATATGCCTATAGAAAAAAATCCCACAAAAGTATTATCTGGTTAATTAGGACATCCCTTCCAATCCACCGGTCTGTCATGTCGTGGACTATGGCAGGGTTTGTTTTACCGAGATGCAAAGAAATTGGAGTGGATATGACGTGAAGGTAGGGACATGATTTAATTTTACTATAAAAAAAGGAACAAAGGGTGCAAACAAAAAGCACGCACAAGGCGTAGAACAAACTCGGCTTTGAAAACAATAAACTAGCACTTGGGCAAAAGCTATGGACATGAAAACGAAAACACTTATTGTGACAGGGAAATAGACAAAACTCACTTGGCATGGAACTATGGTAACATGGGTAGCAGAAGTCCAACCGAGTTATTGTCGCCACAACCACCAACAGAAAAAGACAGGCTTAAAATAACAGTGACATGATTGGTGACAGGTGTGTGAGTCCAAACGTGGAACAGCTGAAACTAATGGGTAACCATGGAAACAAGACAAGGGAGTGAAAAAGCAGGAACTAAAAAGAGTCCAAAAACTAAACGGAACATAACTTAAACAAAACATGATCCCAGACATGACACAGTCAAGGATATGTTTGATTTAGGGACCCACTTAGATGCAGTCTTGCAATTCCATTAAAAACTTTAACAAATGTATTTACCGTACATTCAGGACTATAGAGCGCATCGTAATTCAAGCTGTAACCAAAAAATTCTAAGAGAAATGAATATTTTTACATTTATTAGACACAGGATTATATGCTGCATATATACAGTGGGGCAAAAAAGTATTTAGTCAGCCAACTTATGTGCAAGTTCTCCCACTTAAAATGACGACATAGGTCTGTAATTTTCATCATAGGTACACTTCAACTGTGAGAGACAGAATGTGAAAAAAAATCCAGGAATTGACATTGTAGAAATTTTAGATAATTTATTTGTAAATTATGGTGGAAAATAAGTATTTGGTCAACCAAGGCTCTCACTGATGGAAGGAGGTTTTGGCTCAAAATCTCACGATACATGGCCCCATTCATTCTTTCCTTAACACGGATCAATCGTCCTGTTCCCTTTGCAGGAAAACAGCCCCAAAGCATGATGTTTCCACCCCCATGCTTCACAGTAGGTATGGTGTTCTTGGGATGCAACTCAGTATTCTTCTTCCTCCTAACACGACGTGTTGAATTTATACCAAAATGGATACATGGACAATACAGCAGAGGATTGGGAGAATGTCATGTGGTCAGATGAAACCAAAATAGAACTTTTTGGTATAAACTCAACTCGTCGTGTTTGGAGGAAGAAGAATACTGAGTTGCATCCCAAGAACACCATACCTACTGTGAAGCATGGGGGTGGAAACATCATGCTTTGGGGCGGTTTTTCTGCTCAGGAGACAGGACGATTGATCCGTGTTAAGGAAAGAATGAATGGGGCCATGTATTGTGAGATTTTGAGCCAAAACTTCCTCCCATCAGTGAGACCTATGAATGGTTGACCAAATACTTATTTTCCACCATAATTTACAAATAAATTCTTTAAAATTCCTACAATGTGAATTCCTGGATTTTTTTTCACATTCTGTCTCTCACAGTCTAAGTGTACCTATGATGAAAATTACAGACCTCTGTCATCATTTTAAGTGGGAGAACTTGCACAATCGGTGGCTGACTAAATACTTTTTTGCCCCACTGTATACATACGGTATGCTGTAAAATTAGATATTTACACAGAAAGATGCAAGAAACCCCCCTGACTGCGGTTAGCGAAGAAAGATCCATAGATTAGCCGCATGGTTGTATAAGCCGCAGGGTTCAAAGTGTAGGAAAAAAGTAGCGTCTTGTCTGCAAATGCGGTAATCAAATATTCTTATAAAATGTAGAGACTTTGTGGACACTCTGTCCATCATTGCCAATCAACTGTGTGAAAGCTTGGACCACAAACACCTGAAAAAAGTGCCTGTTTGGTATTAAAAACATCACTACATGTGCAATAACCATGGACATGCTAACCTGTTAGGAGCGACGCTGATAAGAAGAGAAGTGGACCCTCAGCAAGGTAGTAAATGTGTATTTTGCATCCAAGGAAGCACAAAATAAGAGAAATAAGGACCGGGATTGGAGATCCTGGATTGGTTCCTGAGGAGCCACTTTTTTCTCTGTTTTCAAATAAATCAGAACAAGCATTCTGATAGTGCTGTCTCACATCTGCGTATGACGGAACCCAGAATGAACAGATGAGAAAACTGAACCCAAAGCTACAGTGAAACTGAAAACTCTTTAACGACATCATACAATCGAACTAAGGGTGTAATCGTACGTTATCATCACCATGCGCTATCATCACCGTTCGGTACGTAGCTGAATTTCTTTGTCACACACGTCTTGTTCTAGACTGTGAAGGGCCCCTTTAATGCTGACAACATTGGCAGTTATATCATAGTTATGTTTACAGGTAAAACTCGGCCCAAAATTAGACACAGTAGTGATTTTCAGCGTGTTTTGTAATGGGTTTGGGCACATTTTGGAAAGCCCAATTTGAATTTCAAAATGTGGGCAAACCTGCATCAGCCTGCTGACATTACCTACAGAAGACTGAAGGCAATTTTCATATTCCGTAATGTGTTTTGGTAGCATCTTCATCCCCAATCACCAGTTGATGCGTTAATGCAGGTTGTAGGAATTCAACTGAAGAATGGGTCACCCTGCATTAGGGCTGGGCGGTATGGCCTTTTTTTAATATCTCAATATTTTTAGGCTATATCACGATACACAATATATATCTCGATATTTTGCCTTAGCCTTGAATGAACACTTGATACATATAATCACAGCAGTATGATGATTCTATGTGTCTACATTAAAACATTCTTGTTCATGCTGCAATAATATATGCTCATTTTAAACTTTCATGCAGAGAGGGAAACCACAATTAAGTCAATTCACCTAAACTGTATTTATTAAACAGTGGC